>NC_091285.1:685650474-685950474 GCF_032444005.1 Ranitomeya imitator
AACCATCTAGGTGCGGGCAGTTCTGCTTGTTGAGATTTTTTGACTGGGCATACTTCTATCATGTTAGAGGGGTCTTTTTCCTAACATTTTTTCTAGTCTTTTCTGGTCTATCATTATTCACATTGACTAGTCAGGTAGAGAGCTTCTATTTTTTGGTCTGCTCTCTTGTATTTTTACAAGCCCGGTTTTTCCTAGGCATATTTAATTATATGGAACAAATCCCGCTGTTGGGATTCTTTTCTTATGTTCACTTAATAAAGGTTACATAAGAAAAGCACCAAAGCAGTTTTTTACGTCCAAAATATCAAAATAGTTTATTAGTTAAAAAAGATCAACAGATAGGTATATGATGAGCAACAGGAGAACATGTAAACAGTATAACACTATATGCTCAAACGGAGCAGCTGACGGTACGTGGGGTGAATCATATTCAATATATGGGGAATTTCCACATCGTATAGCAGGCCCAAGGCCAATAGAGGCCATAACAAGTGCAGAGCCACACTCCCATCATTAATTGCCCTATCGTACTACACAAAGTGTGAAAGGCATCACATAGGAAGAGAGAGATATAAGACCCCGATCTTACCCGTAAACAGTACACCAGCCACCGTCCACCGCTCACCCCGACGCGCGTTTCGGAATGAAACCTTCCTCAGGGGGCGTGTCGTGGTTAGCCGCTTACCGCGTTTTATAGTGTGTATACTTAATAAAGGTTATATTTTAATAGGGCAGTTTTTCTTTAGCAAGTCGTTAATTATTTATGCTTGCATATACTTAGTTGTAAGAATATGTATACCCCTCCTCACATGTAGGCTGCCGTCACACTAGCAGTATTTGGTCAGTAAGTATTTTACATCAGTATTTGGAAGCCAAAACCAGGTGATAAATCCAGAAGTGGTGCATATGTTTCTATTATAGTTTTCCTCTATTTGCTCCACTCCTGGTTTTGGCTTACAAATACTGATGTAAAATACTGACCAAACACTGCTAGTGTGACGGCAGTCATAAAGCGCCATGGAAGAAATGGCGCTATAATAATAAATAATAATAATATATTCAAGTTATATAGAGAGGTGCTGTAGCTGCATTGTCTGTGTTACTGTGAATTGATGGATCTGCGGTAAACTGTAGTTACAGCACTTATTAACAGCATTTATTTTTATTTCTATTTTTCGCACATTGTAAATAAGAGGGGCTTTTTACTAAACCCCTCCGTGCTTCCTAGAAAATGACACTGGCAAATAACTTTTTTTTTTTTTTTAATGAAAGACAAAAGAAAATCCTTCATAATCCAGAAATAAAGCAGGTTTCTATCCTACCTGGAGCTGGCGTGTCTCCTCCTTCATCACCCAGTAGATGCTGCTTTTCTTTTTTTTTTCTTCTTCCTCCATTCATCCAGCTTCGTGCTTTCAGCACTTGGAGCCTGCAGTTGGTGACTACGGGAGCTCACACGTTCCTTCCAGTGTTGTGCCCGGTGAGCCTAACTTCATGAGGTGAGCACCACTCACATTGTTCTGATTTCACTTGGCTGGTCGGTACACACGTAGGACGCTTTTCTTGGCTTTTCCTAGAACTTTAAACACAGTTGTCTACCTCAAAAAGTGTGTGTGTGCTGTAAAAAAAATATTTTAAAAAATGAATAATCGTAAAACGATATATTATTTACACAATTTCTTGTCCAATTTTGAACCCATACACACCATCTAACTGCATCTGTTGGTTACCGCCAGTTGTCATCCAGTTTCACCGAGCCAGATACGGTAGGTTGATGATATTTGGACATCAGTAAGACTGTGCTTGTAATAAAGAACTGAAAAGGGGTTAATACAGTCCTACGGGTTTAATTAAGGCATTTTCAAGGCAATTAGATGGTTTTCAACACTGTAATTTGCAGCAACGTTATTTTCTGAAAATCAATTTGTTTTTTAAATTCAGTAGAGTTGGTGAATAGAGGTTATATTAACTCTATACTAGGTATGCTGTGGTTATACAACATGAGGTAATAAAATCTGAACCACTTCCTCCTCACCTGTTGACTCATGAGAAGAAGGCACTAAAGTGAAAGATAGCCAAATGTGTATGTAGATAGTAGATCTTTCCTGATGACACAAGAGAAACCTATAAAAACTGCAGAAAGTGTAAAGGTACCGTCACACTGAACGATATCGCTAGCGATCCGTGACGTTGCAGCGTCCTGGATAGCGATATCGTTGAGTTTGACAGGCAGCAGCGATCAGGATCCTGCTGTGCCATCGTTGGTCGGAGCAGAAAGTCCAGAACTTTATTTTGTCGCTGGATCTCCCGTAGACATCGCTGAATCGGCGTGTGTGACGACGATTCAGCGATGTCTTCACTGGTAACCAGGGTAAATATCGGGTTACTAAGCGCAGGGCCGCGCTTAGTAACCCAATGTTTACCCTGGTTACCAGCGTAAACGTAAAAAAAAACAAACACTACATACTTACATTCCGGTGTCTGTCCCCCGGCGCTCTGCTTCTCTGCACTAGCACCGGCCGGCCGTAAAGCAGAGCACAGCGGTGACGTCACCGCTGTGCTTTCCGGCTGGTGCTCACAGTCAGTGCAGAGAAGCACAGCGCCGGAGGACAGACACCGGAATGTAAGTATGTAGTGTTTTTTTTTTAACGTTTACTCTGGTAACCAGGGTAAACATCGGGTTACTAAGCGCGGCCCTGCGCTTAGTAACCCGATGTTTACCCTGGTTACCCGGGGACTTCGCATAGTTGGTCGCTGGAGAGCTGTCTCTGTGACAGCTCTCCAGCGACCACACAGCGACGCTGCAGTGATCGGGATCGTTGTCTAGATCGCTGCAGCGTCGCTAAATGTGACGGTACCTTAAGGGCCGGGATGGAGGCCTCTCCTGTTACTCACTAAGCTTGACATAGTGTAGATAAAGCTCACACCTGACCCGTCACTGATGAAGCCAAAGGAAATGAGCAGTGCAGATGAAGTCGTGAAGGAAGCAGTAAAGAGTCCTAGAGCTGAAAGTCTGGTATGAATACTGACCAGGACCTCAGTGGCACCTGCAGTCCTGATATTCTTAAATCTATACAGAAACAGGAGTAGAAGACACAGGGAGCCCAGCTGACAGTGGCATGTCTGTGGAAAAATGGTGTAAGCTTTGTCTCTCTACTCAGTGATGGCCCAGGTAACCATGGACTAACACAATTGTCAAAAAACAGCTATATGTGTGATATGGTTGACAAGGTATGGTTGATGTCAGGGTACGTTGCTCAGGCGGCCAGGTAAACCCAGTCTTCTATGACGTGTGCCCAACACAATATGAGAAAACAGTAATAATCTCATGGAGAGAGATTAGATCTCAACACTAGAGATGAGCGAATATACTCGTTACTCGAGATTTCTAGAGCATGCTCAGGTGTCCTCCGAGTATTTTTTAGTGCTCGGAGTTTTAGTTTTTCTTGCCGCAGCTGAATGATTTACATCTGTTAGCCAGCATAAGTACACGTGGGGATTCCCTAGCAACCAGGCAACCCCCACATGTACTTATGCTGGCTAACAGATTGAAATCATTCAGCTGCGGCGCTAAAAACTAAAACTCCGAGCACTAAAAAATACTCCCGAGTGTGCTCGAGAAATCTCGAGTAATGAGTATATTCGCTCATCACTACTCAGCAAGGCTGGGAACACTTTTTGTGCTTTGAGAATACTAGCTCTTGTGCCCCCACATAGTGTTTCCCTGGAATATGTAGTAAGTTGTAAACTCCTATAATATGTTAAACCAATAACTTGATTATAAGTAGTGTTACCTAAAGATGTCAGGTGAATGATACAATTATTTAATCAATCCAATTTACCACCCTTCATATGCAGATGCAATGGGTATCCTGAGAATATAACTATTTTTCACAGGGAGTCACTCCCGGTGGAAAAGCTACCGCAAAGCGCGCGTCGGGATCGTGCCGACCTTGAGGGAAACTAATGACAACATGGAAAAGCACCATTAATGAATAGTTATACTCTCAGTAAATCCATCATCAGGTAACACTACTTATAATAAGTTCTTTCAAACATAGGTTGTATATATGAATTGACTATGATGACCTGTTTACAATTCCATATAAAGTTTATCCATTACTATCCACTGTGATCATACAGTGATTGTCTTTCCATCCCAGGCTCCAGGCTAATTTCTAGGTTCTTTGTCCTTGTTGAAAATTTTTAAACATTGTGTAATATTTTTTGATCGTAAAAATAAACGTTTGATATTTGTTTGCACATATCATAAAGTACTCCATTTTGTTGGCTTAACAACATGGGAAAAACGGTAAAGATCTGGCAGAAACACACCCCTCGTCCACTCGACCATTTTAGAGATTGCAGATTGACCATACACAACTACCACGGGTAGGAATATCTTAGTTTGTGTCTCTTAGGGCTAGCGGAACGCACCAAATAATAAGATAGAATAAGGTGCATTCGCAGCCCGGGGTCCACCGTGCAGAGATGGAACCTGCTGCCAAGTAATGACGGACTATATGGCGGTACAATGTGAATGCACACACGGGTTAACTTCACCCTGTGTGAAGGAAGCGAACCCTGTTAAGTCACAGGGCCGCGGTACCGCACCAAGAGCGCAAGCAAGGAGTCACCAAGCTCAGTCCTAAGACTTGGGATCCGAGTCCGACTAGACTACTTGCGCTCGACACCGCTAATGGGGTGTCAGCGTAACCAAAGTAATAATAACAGATGCACGAGAGTGCATGCGGTGCCGCACTGGCGGACGCCACTAACCACCCAGGCTTGGGTCAGGAAAGCATTGTGAAAGCGCACGGCACCGCACTGGCGGTCACAGCAATTAGACGTTGTATGGTGTGTAAAGTGCTGGTAGCTTAGTCGGGCGCTAAACAGCAATCATCCAACTTCCGCGAACAGTCAGCCAATAGAGAGGGGATTTTAATGAACGACTTTCACTCACAACACACACACGTTTACAAATGTAAACCGGTCATGCGCAGCTTATATAGCTGCAGCACGTTCAGGACCTTCCAATAAAGGACCAATGGGAACCGCTGCAGCATCTGAGCATGTGACCCTCGATCTCCAATGGGAGATCTCACCAAGGCATGTCAGAAGGGAAAAAGCAGGACTTAGATCCCAAAAGCGTCTGCTCGCCGCTGTCCAGCACTGGCTTCAATGGCAGAAGCAGGAAAAGCAGCAGTAACTCTATGCACAGAGTGAGACTGAGCAAGACGCTGGGACCGACGTCTCCGCTGAGCAGACTCCACTGCAGCTGAAGAAGAATGGGAGACTGCAGCAGAGATGGTTTGAGGTTCCCCCTGTGCAGAGGCGGGAACTCAACACCTAACAGTGTCGATCACTTTTCAGGTTGTCCTGAGGCATACAATGGGAAAAATAAGTATTTGATACAATGACAATTTTCCAAGTATTACCACCTACAAAGAATGAAGAGGTCTGCAATTTTTATTGTAGGTTCACTCGACCTTTGAGAGACAGAAACTAAAAATAAAGACCAGAAAATCACATTGCACAATTTTTACACAATTAAATTGCCATTTTTTTGTATGAAATAAGTATTTGATACAATAGAAAAACACAATGTAATATTTGGAACAGAAACCTTTGTTTGCAAATACAAAGGTCAAACATTTCCTGTAGTTCTTGACAACACCCAATGCAGCAGGGCTTTTGGACCACTCCTTGGCCCACTTTGACCAATATCCTCTTCAGATCTTGCAAGTTTCAGGGCTGTTGATGGACAATATGGAGTTTCAGCTCCCTCCAAAGACTTTTTATTGGGTTCAGGTCTGGAGACTGGCTAAGCTTTCTTGAAGTGCTTCTTACGGAGCCACTCCTTAGTTGCCTATACTGTGTGTTTTGGGTCATTGTAATGCTGGAAGACCCAGCCATGACCCATCTTCAATGCTCTTATTGAGAGAAGGAGGTTGTTGGATAAAATCTCGTGATACATTACCCCATCCATCCACCATTCAATTTGGGGCAGTCATCCTGTTCCCTTTGGAGAAAAGCATGGTCAGAGTAGGATGTTTTCTCCATGATGTTTATTGGTTGGGATGGTGTTCTTGAGATTGCACTCATCCTTCTTCTATTTTGGTCTCACCTGACCACATGACCTTGTCCCATGCCTCATCTGGTCATCCAGATGGTCATTGATAAACTTCAAACATGCCTGGATATGTTCTCTTCCTCTCTGAAGAGACAATTTGGATATGTTCTGGCATGAGAAGGGGGATCATGCGTGCTCTGCAGGATTTTAATCCATGATGGCACAGTGTGTTACTAACAGTAATGTTTGAGACTGTGGTCACAGCTCTCTTCAGTTCATTGACCTGATCCTCCAGTGTAGTTCTGAGCTGATTCCTGACCTTTCTCAGAATCATCCTTACCCCACGTTGCGAGATCTTGCATGGAGCCCCAGACTGAGGAAGTTGACAGTCATCTTGTGTTTATTCCATTTTCTAATAAATGTACCAACAGTTGTTGCCTTCTCACTAGTGTTGAACAAATTTGAACATTTAGCACTATTCATTACTCGCACCAATAGTATGGTATTCGGGCTATTCATTCCTCAGCGCGTAATTAGGTAGGTTTTTTTAAAAATCCGTAAAACCGGCGCAATAGTCAAACAATATTATTCCCAGATACCATACAGTTAAGTCCATATATATTTGGACAGAGACAACATTTTTCTAATTTTGGTTATAGACATTACCACAATGAATTTTAAACAAAACTATTCCGATGCAGTTGAAGTTCAGACTTTCAGCTTTCATTTGAGGGTATCCACATTAAAATTGGATGAAGGGTTTAGGAGTTTTAGCTCATTAATATGTACCACCCTGTTTTTAAAGGGACCGAAAGTAATTAGACAATTGACTCCAAGGGTATTTCATGGACAGGTGTGGGCAATCCCTTCGTTATGTCATTCTCAATTAAGCAGATAAAAGGCCTGGAGTTGATTTGAGTTGTGGTGCTGCATTTGGTCGGTTTTGCTGTGAAGTAAACATGCGGTCAAAGGAGCTCTCCATGCAGGTGAAACAAGCAATCCTTAAGCTGCAAAAACAGAAAAAACCCATCCGAGAAATTGCTACAATATTAGGAGTGGCAAAATCTACAGTTTGGTACATCCTGAGAAAGAAAGAAAGCACTGGTGAACTCATCAATGCAAAAACACCTGGGCGCCAACGGAAGACAACAGTGGTGGATGAACGCAGAATAATCTCCATGGTGAAGAGAAACCCCTTCACAACAGCCAACCAAGTGACCAACACTCTCCAGGAGGTCGGCGTATCAATATCCAAATCTACCATAAAGAGAAGACTGCATGAAAGTAACTACAGAGGGTTCACTGCACGGTGCAGCCACTCATAAGCATCAAGAATAAAAAGGCTAAAAAACATCTAAAAAAGCCGCACAGTTCTGGAAGAACATTCTTTGGACAGATGAAACCAAGATCAACTTCTACCAGAATGATGGAAAGAGAAAAGTATGGTGAAGGCGTGGTACAGCTCATGATCCAAAGCATACCACATCATCTGTAAAACACGGCGGAGGCAGTGTGATGGCGCGGGCATGCATGGCTGCCAGTGGCACTGGGTCACTAGTGTTTATTGATGATGTGACACAGGACAGAAGCAGCCAAATGAATTCTGAGGTCTTCAGAGCCATACTGTGTGCTCAGATCCGGCCAAAGGCAACCAAACTGATTGGTTGTCGTTTCATACTACAGATGGACAATGACCCAAAACATGAAGCCAAAGCAACCCAGGAGTTTATTAAAGCAAAGAAGTGGAATATTCTTGAATGGCCAAGTCAGTCATCTGATCTCAACCCAATTGAGCAGCATTTCACTTGTTAAAGACTAAACTTCAGACAGAAAGGCCACAAACAAACAGCAACTGAAAACCACCACAGTGAAGGCCTGGAAGAGCATCAAAAAGGAGGAAACACAGCGTCTGGTGATGTCCATGAGTTCAAGACTTCAGGCAGTCATTGCCAACAAAGGGTTTTCAACCAAGTACTAAAAATGAACATTTTATTTAAAATTATTTCATCTGTCCAATTACTTTTGGTTCCTTTAAAAACAGGGTGGCACATGTTAAGGAGCTGAAACTCCTAAACCCTTCATCCAATTTTAATGTGGATACCCTCAAATGAAAGCTGAAAGTCTGAACTTCAACTGCATCTGAATTGTTTTGTTTAAAATTCATTGTGGTAATGTCTATAACCAAAATTAGAAAAATGTTGTCTCTGTCCAAATATATATGGACTTAACTGTATGTGAGTCAGAAAGGCATACAGGCATCTTCTTCATGCTGTTCCTATTTAGTTATAGCTCTTTCCCATCCATTTCAGCCTTTTTATCAGCTTTTTTATTCAGCTTTCCCATTGACTTGCACTGGATTCATTATTCGGTATGAATACACTGATATTAGAAATTATTTGTGCCGATTTTCCTGAATCTGAACATTTCACTATTTGATCATCACTACTTCACACCTAGCTGCCTGTTTTTTGTCATGTAACCCATCCCCAGCCTTGTGCAGGTCTACAATTTTTTCCCTGGTGTGGTTAGGCAGTTCTTTGGTCTTGGCCATGGTGGAGAGGTTGGATAATGATTAAGTGACTGTGTGTAGACAGGTGTCTTTTATACAAATTACAAGTTCAAACAGGTGCAATTAATACAGGTAATGAATGCAGAATAAGGGGCTTCTGAAAGAAAAACTAACCGGTAGGTGAGAATTAGAATTCTTGCTGGCTTGTAGGTGATCAAATACTTATTTCATGCAATAAAATGCCATTGAATTATTTAAAAATCATACAATGGGATTTTCTGTTTTTTATTGTTAGATTCTGTCCCTAAGAGTTGAAGTTTACCTGCGATAAAAATTACAGACCTCTCCACACCGTGTAGTTGGGGAAACCAAAGGTATGTATCAAGTGACTAGTTGCTTCCATGTACTGTATGTTTCAGTAGAAGCTTCCATAGCCATAAAAATGTGAGGCAGAATATGTAGACATAAATTTATAAAGGGCTGAGGAATTATTGGTGCTACAGAAGGAAGAAAACATAATAAATAATAAATAACACTAATAATAGAGAAGAACACATCTGCACAAGTCTCTTGGGAAGGTTTGTCCAATTCCACTATGAATGTACATTTTAAAGGAAGAATTATGTAATTAACGGAGAGGATATATAAGCGGTCCGTAGCATTTATGTCACTAATGCTGAACTGTTCTAAGTGATACGGTAACAGAAGTTTGTGATATGACAAAAAAGACCCTTGACATCGCAGCTACTTTGTGAAACCTCATGAAACAAATGATTACGTCTCCATCTTGGACTCCTTGTTCTTCCATCAAATTATTACGTTCAAAAGGATCGTCATTGGTTTGTAAAGTATGACGATCACTTTACCAAAAGCAATATGGACCCTTGTCCTTTGCCAGCTCATCCCAGTTTTTCATTCTGACGACCAACGTTGCCGGTTGGAAGTTGAGCAGATAGAGGGTTTATCACAGCACGGTGATATAATATTTGGGGCCATGTTACCTCTTCATTTGGACAAGGTGTATCAACAAATTTCTTTTCGAGAGAAACCACCGGAGACTGCCTGTACAATGTAAACCCGATTTCTAAAATGTAGATTCTACAGAGCTATTTTTAAATAGAATATATAATTTTTTTAACCTAAACTTTCCATGACCGTTGCTCTTCCATTTATGTGGTCCCTTTTGGAGCCAGCTCATTTTATGGAAGAACCAAATAAACACAGAAGTAGAAAACAATGCTTTCCTACCTATGTTGAGTTATTCAATGCTCCCCTAGAGTTCTATGAAAATCCACAGTGAAAATTTCATGATATCACATTGAATTGTGTTTAATGGTAGAATCAGGCCTATTATGCAGTGGCGTATGTAATACAAAGGAACCATTCTATTCTAGATCCATTGGGGTCCTAAAATGAGATCCAACCAAATCAATATCAGAAACACATTAGGATCTCTAATTTCCTCCCATGTTCTATTCATCTTTGGATATTCACCACATAGAGTTGTATATCTGAGCTGCCAAAACAAGACTCTGGGCTGATTGGTGTAGATGAAGTAATTTCTTACTATAGAATTATATAAAGATATGGTTGTGTAAAAATAATGGAAATATAACTGCCGACAATTGGGGATCCTAGTTAATGATAAAATTACCTGGAGCAGCCAGTGCCAGACAGCAGCTGCCAAGGCAAACAGGATCATGGGGTGCATTAAAAGAGGTCTGGATACACATGATGAGAGCATTATACTGCCTCTGTACAAATCCCTAGTTAGACCGCACATGGAGTACTGTGTCCAGTTTTGGGCACCGGTGCTCAGGGAGGATATAATGGAACTAGAGAGAGTACAAAGGAGGGCAACAAAATTAATAAAGGGGATGGGAGAACTACAATACCCAGATAGATTAGCGAAATTAGGATTATTTAGTCTAGAAAAAAGACGACTGAGGGGCGATCTAATAACCATGTATAAGTATATAAGGGGACAATACAAATATCTCGCTGAGGATCTGTTTATACCAAGGAAGGTGACGGGCACAAGGGGGCATTATTTGCGTCTGGAGGAGAGAAGGTTTTTCCACCAACATAGAAGAGGATTCTTTACTGTTAGGGCAGTGAGAATCTGGAATTGCTTGCCTGAGGAGGTGGTGATGGCGACCTCAGTCGAGGGGTTCAAGAGAGGCCTGGATGTCTTCCTGGAGCAGAATATTGTATCATACAATTATTAGGTTCTGTAGAAGGACGTAGATCTGGGGATTTATTATGATGGAATATAGGCTGAACTGGATGGACAAATGTCTTTTTTCGGCCTTACTAACTATGTTACTATGTTATAATTGAAGAAACATGGCTCTTGATAGATTATTGTGGACTATGTCCTTCTAGTCAGAGTTCCAGCTTACATTGATGCCATCCTACAAGTTGTGATATCATGATAAATTGTATCTTGATGGGCTTGCCTTAATTATGTCTTAAAAATAGGTTATATTATCGACAAATCTTTTTTGGGGGGGATTGATCTGTATTTAGTTGGTAAATAATAATTTTTTTTTTCATCCTGAAAATATAATTATCCTCTGTTTTTATAGGTTTCACCGTGAAACGTACCAACAGATCCAAGTTGTGTCATTTGCGGTAACAGAGATAAACAGTAATCTTGACATTCTGCCCAACATCACTCTAGGGTTCCAGGTCTTTGACTCTTGTAATGTCCTTAATTTTGACTTGACTGCGGCCTTACAAGTGCTGACTGGATCCAGTACAGCCATCCCTAACTACCGATGTGTCAAGGATAATCTCCTCTCTGGTTTCATTGGGCCAGCTGTCTCCACCCACTCCATTCTTCTAGCTCACATTTTAGGACTCTACAAATATTCTCAGGTAGGACCAAGATAGTATTTAGCCTAAAAACATATACTAAGCACCCGGTTTGAAATGTACCTTTTTGTTTCCAGATCAGTCATTTTTCTACTAGTCGCCTTTTGAGTGACAGGACAAAATTTCCATCTTTCTTCAGGACAGTTCCAAATGATGTCTTCCAGTGTCAAGGACTGGCCAAGCTTGTGCTACATTTTGGATGGACTTGGGTGGGCCTTGTTGCTGTTGACAATGACTATGGCCAGCAGGGAATACAGAGGGTTAAACAGGAGATAACCAAAGCAGGTGCTTGTGTAGCCTTTACAGAAAATATCTTAAAACGTCAAGCAGACCGCAATGCTCCACATGTAGTAAAGATCATCAAAAAATCAACCGCAAAAGTGGTGATTATTTTTTCCACTGATCTTGATCTGGCTCCCATTTTGGAAGAGATGATAAAGCAAAACATTACAGGAAAAACGTTTGTGGCTAGTGAAGGATGGTCTACTTCAACCTTGTACTCCAATAAGAAATATCACCAGCTTCTACCTGGTACTATTGGATTAACCTTTTTCAGTGGTATGATTTCAGGATTTGAAGAATTTATTTATAGAGTCCATCCATTGATGTCTCTAGGGCAAAATTGGGCAAGATTGTTTTGGGAAGACACATTTGGCTGTACAGTGACAGACAACAAAACTCATTTAGGCTCTTTAGAGACTCTAGAAAAACAATGCAACGGGAGAGAAACTCTCCATAATGTCCAGAACAGCTACACTGACGTTTCCAACCTAAGGACCACCAACAAAGTTTACATTGCAGTCCAAGTTTTAGCCAAAACTCTAGAAGATCTTAGGAGTTGCCAGGATAATACAAATCTGTTGCAGAGAGGATTGTGTATAGACATCTGGAATTTTAAACCATGGCAGGTAACGCAAAGTTTTCTAGGCTTAATCGATTGGGATTTAAGTTATGTAAATTTGTCAAATATATGAATAGAAAGCAATAGTGAATTATAGAGCTTCCCATTACCCAGAGACTCCAGTACAAAAGCCTAACCATGACATACAAAGCCATCCAAATCCTGTCTCCTCCATACATCTGTGACCTCGTCTCCCGATACTTTCCTGCACGCAACCTCCAATCCTCACAAGATCTCATTCTCTACTCCCCTCTTATCTCCTCTTCCCACAATCGTATACAAGATTTCTCTCGCGTATCACCCCTACTCTGGAACCCTCTACCACAACATATCAGACTCTCACCTACCATCGAAACCTTCAAAAGGAACCTGAAGGCCCACCTCTTCTGACAAGCCTACAACCTGCAGTAACCACTGATCGACCAAACCACTGCACGACCAGCTCTATCCTCGCCTACTGTATCCTCACCCATCCCTTGTAGATTGTGAGCCATCGCGGGCAGGGTCCTCTCTCCTCCTGTACCAGTTGGGACCTGTATTGTTTAAGATTATTGTACTTGGTTTTATTATGTATACCCCTCCTCACATGTAAAGCGCAATGGAATAAATGGCACTATAATAATAAATAATAATAATAATGGAGACTCAAGGCAAAAGTCCTTGGGAGTGAAGACGAGGAATGAAGCAAAATTCAAATTCATTTGTTCACTTGGTTTTTCGTGGGAAATTCAATGGGAAGAGAGGTTATTCTCTGTGAATTTAATGTTCCCTATTATGCTTAGGAGCTGGAGAGATACCAGAGAATAACAAAGGCAGTATGTATAAATAAGTAAAAACTTTGTTTACCTCATCATTTTCCTCTCCCGCCCTCCACTACTCAATACCATCTGTTTGGTCCTCGCAGTATCTTATAGTTCCTGCTTTACAAGACTTCCAGATGTTGTAGGTGAGTTCTAAGCAAGCACGAGAGGTCATCAGCATCACGATTTCATGGCGAGCACCATGACCTTCCTGCTCGCATTTGCAGAACTGTCCCACATGCTGTGACTGCCAGAAGATCGGCATAGTGTGAAAGGCCCAAAGATTCCAATGCGAGAAGTGGGGAATGAAAAGATGTGGCGGGACTTGGATGGTGGCGGTGAGTAGCAGAGGGCCTGTAGAGGTGAATGGTAAGGGGATTATAAGATTTTTTTTATTGACTTAACCTTTTGGTAGTTCATTATAGTTGAGAAAAATCACAGCCAACGGCAAATTACGCAAAATATGTGTTTTGACGAATGTGGATTTTGGTAAATTTCAAAAACATTTCAAAACAAATAAAATGTTTTCACTCATCTCTATCTGGCTGATTAAGAACCATTAACATTTGGAAAGTTTTCCTTCAGTTTTAATCATAGGATTTCTGGAATTTTTATTAGTGTTCACACCATATTTGTTCAAAAATTTTGGCAGTTCCCTTAGTAGTTATCATTAACGTTGTTATTGCAACAATCTCTGTCTCAGCTACAGAATTTATTCATTTTATGCATATTTTAGTTATGTACTATCTTTAAGAGACAAATGAAAGGTAAATTGATCAATACGTTTACTATAGCTGCCAAGGTAAACAGGATCATGGGGTGCATTAAAAGAGGTATGGATACACATGATGAGAGCATTATACTGCCTCTGTACAAATCCCTAGTTAGACCGCACATGAAGTACTGTGTCCAGTTTTGGGCACCGGTGCTCAGGAAGGATATAATGGAACTAGAGAGAGTACAAAGGAGGGCAACAAAATTAATAAAGGAGATGGGAGAACTACAATACCCAGATAGATTAGCAAAATTAGGATTATTTAGTCTAGAAATAAGACGACTGAGGGGCGATCTAATAACCATGTATAAGTATATAAGGGGACAATACAAATATCTCGCTGAGGATCTGTTTATTCCAAGGAAGGTGACGGGCACAAGGGGGCATTCTTTGCGTCTGGAGGAGAGAAGGTTTTTCCACCAACATAGAAGAGGATTCTTTACTGTTAGGGCAGTGAGAATCTGGAATTGCTTGCCTGAGGAGGTGGTGATGGTGAACTCAGTCGAGGGGTTCAAGAGAGGCCTGGATGTCTTCCTGGAGCAGAACAATATTGTATCATACAATTAGGTTCTGTAGAAGGACGTAGATCTGGGGATTTATTATGATGGAATATAGGCTGAACTGGATGGACAAATGTCTTTTTTCGGCCTTACTAACTATGTTACTATGTTTAAAATTTACATGGACTTTGACTATGGATTGTCTTGATCTAGCATTATTATGGTCTAGTTGATGACACAGAAGGTCAAAGTTTGCCCTAGGTACTGGAGGTTCAGGACTCAGCGTGGCTCTTTGGGGCGGTGTCATAGGACACCATTTTCTTTGCTCTACTTCTATCCCACATGCTGGACCTCACTTTAAATAAGCAGGAAAAGGGGAAAGACCAAGAGTCCGACCATGAGGAGGATAGTGAATTCCAAAGTGGGCCTCTGAAACAAAAACTGTCCCGAGAGAGTCGTGATTGCATAACCCACCCTTAACTTGACTTTCCATACTAGATAGAAATGACAAATCTAATTTTTATTGTGATTTACTAATATAAGAAACAACGTAAAATCTTATGTTTATGATCCTATTGTTGGATTTAGCAGAAGTGTGATGGTAAAAAAGATTCTTATTTCAAATGTTTCGCCTTTTACAGCTTTTACATTATCTGAAGAGAGTAAGACTGGCACTGAGTAATGGGAAAGAACTATTCTTTGATGAAAATGGAGACCCTCCCGCAGTATATGATATTGTGAATTGGCAGCTGAGCCCAGAAGGAGCCTTACAGCAAGTCAAAGTTGGGAGTTACGATATGACAGCCCCTGAAGGTCTTGTGTTTACCATCAACAAAAGTGCCCTAGTATGGGTTACAGGAGACCTGCAGGTATGGAAATAAGGTGGATAAGCCAAAACATGAAATGAATTGGCAACTCTTTGACTTATTTAATTCGAAGAGATAGTGTGAGATCCTTGGTAATTAAAATTGGTTCATATCTGATTTTCTACAAGTTTTCAAACCTGGAGAACAATTGATAACTTTTTTTAGCTCATGATACAATCATTTTCCAATCTTTACTGCTGGAAGAGCACAACCGTCTCTTGCAATTTATAATATAACAAAATAGCTAAAGGGGTTATACGAGGTTAGAAAAAAAACTTGACGTCTTTCTTCCAGAAAGAGTGTCTCACCTGTCCACGTCTTGTGCATTTGTTGCAGCTTAGAGCGATGAAATTCAATAAAGTTGAGCTGAAATCCCATAGTGAACCCAAGGAAAAGAGTGTGGATATTTCTGGAAATAGAAACCATAGTTTCACTGTACAACTTGTGGTAGATCAACAGACTCTGCTGCTCAAAGAGGTAGTCAAAAGAACGTAAAATGTAGTGCATAACCAGTCCAAAATTACGTAAACAAAGATGGCTCCTCTGGCATAACAGGAAATAAAAAAAAGCATACAGTACAGCCTGTGTGGCTGTGGGGTTTGCCCACTTAGGGAAAAAATATGTTCACACTCTTTTTAATGGGAACCTGTCACCCCCGAAATCGAAGGTGAGCTAAGCCCACAGGCATCAGGGGCTCATCTACAGCATTATGTAATGCTGTAGATAAGCCCCCGATGTATTCTGAAAGATGAGAAAAAGAGGTTAGATTATAATCACCCAGGGGCGGTCCCGGTTCTGTTCTGGTCCGATGGGCATGGCGGTCCGGTCCGGGGCCTCCTATCTTCTTGCAATGACATCCTCTTCTTGTATTCAGGCTGCGGCTCTGGCGCAGGCGTACTTTGTCTGCCCTGTTGAGGGCAGAGCAAAGTACCGCAGTGCACAGGTGCCGGGAAAGGTCAGAGAGGCCCAGCGCCTGCGCACTGCAGTACTTTGCTCTGCCCTCATCAGGACAAAGTATGCCTGCACCGGAGCCGCAGCCTGAAGACAAGAAGAGGACATCATCATAAGAAGATGGGAGGTCCCGGACCGCGACGCCCTTCGGACCAGTAAAGAACCAGGACCGCCCCTGGGTGAGTATAATCTAACCTCTTTTTCTCATCTTTCAGGATACATCGGGGCTTATCTACAGCATTACAGAATGCAGTAGATAAGCCCCTGATGCCGGTGGGCTTAGCACACCTTCGATTTTGGGGGTGACAGGTTCCCTTTAACACAAGCAGAGCTCTGGAGTAGGGTTGAGCGACTTTTCTTTTTATAGGATCGGATCGGGTTTCACGAAACCCAAACTTTTCAAAAGTCGGGTCGAGTTAAATCAGCCGATCCTATAGAAAAGTCAAGGTCGGGGTCGGCCGAAACAAGAAACCCAATGCAGTGCATTGGGTTTCTAATGGTTCCCAGGGTCTGAAGGAGAGGAAACTCTCCTTCAGGCCCTGGGATCCATATTTAAGTGTAAAATAAAGAATCAAAATAAAAAATATTGATATACTTACCCTCAGACGCTCCCTGGTTCTCACCGGCAGCCTTCCTTTCTAAGAATGAGTTCCTGAAGAACCTTCGATGATGTCGCGGCTTGTGATTGGTCGCGTGAGCAGTCACATGGGCGTCACATGACCAATCACAAGCCACGACGTCATCTAAGGTCCTTCCGGCGCTGATTCTTAGGAAGGAAGGCTGCGGGTTAGAACCAGGGCGCGTCCGAGGGTGAGTATATACCTATTAGGAATATACTCACCCTCGGACGTGCCCTCGGACGCTTCCTTCCTAAGAATTAGCGCCTGAAGGACCTTAGATGACGTCGCGGCTTGTGATTGGTTGCGTGACTGCCCATGTGACCGCTCACGCGACCAATCACAAGCCGCGACGTCATCGAAGGCCTTTCAGGCGCTCATTCTTAGGAAGGAAGGCTGCCGGTGAGAGCCAGGGCGCGTCCGAGGGTGAGTATATCAATATTGTTTTATTTTTATTCTTTATTTTACACTTAAATATTAATTCCGATACCGATTCCCGATATCTTAAACATATCGGAACTCGGTATCGGAATTCCGATTCCAGATCAGAAGATCGCCGACCTCATGGCCGACCCCACACATGGGTCGGGTCGGGTTTCATGAAACCCGACTTTGCCAAAAGTCGGTGACTTCTGAATCTGGCTGAACCGTTTCGCTCAATCCTACTCTGGAGATCTTATCTCCAGACACACGGATCACTGAAAGAGTCCCAAGTAGGGTTGAGCGACCTTGACCTTTTTAGAGTCGAGTCGTGTTTCGCGAAACCCAACTATCTTAGAAGTCGAGTCGAGTGGAATCGGCCAATTATGGCGAAAAGTCGGGTATCGCCCGAAACACGAAACCCAATGCAAGTCAATGGGGGAGCATAGTCGGCAGTGAGTGGAGGCCAGGAAAACACCTACACTGCCCATTTTAATGGCAAAAACATCCATTCTTGTTACAGAAGCTTGTCAATCGTAATTTACCTTATAATAATTGGAAGGCATTTGAAATTGGGGGTTATTTGGCTAAAGTTGTGGGGGGTAGGGCTGGTTCAAGTAATTAGTGGGCCCAGTAAATCTGGACCACGTAACGGCAGTGGAGCAGGGAGAGGTAAGTATTTCAACTTTGCAAGTGCTGTGATCCTGAGCAAGCAGGGGGGGCCCACTCGTTGGCATTGGCACTGGCACAGGGCCCCTCAAAGTACAGCGGTGTGTTTGCACGGCGGGGGCGCCTCCCACCGGCAGCAACACTTTTGCGTACTATGAAAGGTCCTGTGCCAGTGACGTCGCCAACTAGTTTTCCTCCCCCCACCTGATGAAGGAACCTGCACTTTCATCTGCACCTTCCTCTTTGTCCCCGTGTAAGGTGGTATGGTATGCGGGAAGAGGAACCTGACTTTCAGCAGGGTCACAATCTTGCTGTGTAGCGTGCACGGGGAATTTTGCGTTATGGGTCAATGTACCAGCAGACTCATCTATCACTGGCTGGGCAATGGACAGGATGAGGAGGAAACACAGATATAGGCCCAAAGAATAAAGTTGGCTAAATGCAGTTCAAAATTGGTAACACAGGACTAACCAGTAGGCCCAAATCAGTAAGTAGTCGAAATGCAGTTCAAAATTGGCAACCGTAGTAAACAGGCGGCACAGCTTTGTTCAGTGGAGGAGAACAGCAAGGAGTGGCAGACACCGATAGTAGGCCCCAACCCAACTAGTAGGCCAAATGCAGTCTAACATTAACAACTACTTAACGAGAGCCTGAAAATGGAATTTCAGGACAGGAAACCAGGAGAACAGCAAGGAGAGGCAGACACCGATAGTAGGCCCCAAACCAACTAGTACGCCAAATGCAGTTGTTCCATTTAACCACAATTTAATGAGAGCCTGAAGATAGAAGTTCAGGAAAGGCAACCTGGAGAACACCTTGCAGTGTAACACACCATCTCTCTACACCCCATACCCAATTTGTAGGCCTAATGCAGTGTAGTTTTCAACAACTACTAAACGAGAGTCGGAAGATCGAAGCAATGTGGACGAAACCTGGGGAAGACCTTGGAGTGTAACACACCGTCTCTCTACACCCCATACCCAATTTGTAGGCCTAATGCAGTGTAGTTTTCTACAACTACTAAACGAGAGTCGGAAGACCGAAGCAATGTGGACGAAACCTGGGGAACACCTTGGAGTGGAACACACCGTCTCTCTACACCCCATACCCAATTTGTAGGCCTAATGCAGTGTAGTTTCCAACAACTACTAAACGAGAGCATGAAGATCGAAGCAATGGAGAGGAAACCTGGGGAACACCTTGGAGTGGAACACACCATCTCTCTACACCCCATACCCAATTTGTAGGCCTAATGCAGTGTAGTTTCCAACAACTACTAAACGAGAGCATGAAGATCGAAGCATTGGCGAGGAAACCAGGGGAACACCTTGGAGTGGAACACACCATCTCTCTACACCCCATACCCAATTTGTAGGCCTAATGCAGCGTAGTTTCCAACAACTACTAAACGAGAGCATGAAGATCGAAGCAATGGAGAGGAAACCTGGGGAACACCTTGGAGTGGAACACACCATCTCTCTACACCCCATACCCAATTTGTAGGCCTAATGCAGTGTAGTTTCCAACAACTACTAAACGAGAGCATGAAGATCGAAGCATTGGCGAGGAAACCTGGGGAACACCTTGGAGTGGAACACACCATCTCTCTACACCCCATACCCAATTTGTAGGCCTAATGCAGCGTAGTTTCCAACAACTACTAAACGAGAGCATGAAGATCGAAGCAATGGAGAGGAAACCTGGAGAACACCTTGGAGTGGAACACACCATCTCTCTACACCCCATACCCAATTTGTAGGCCTAATGCAGTGTAGTTTTCTACAACTACTAAACGAGAGTCGGAAGACCGAAGCAATGTGGACGAAACCTGAGGAACACCTTGGAGTGGAACACACCATCTCTCTACACCCCATACCCAATTTGTACGCCTAATGCAGTGTAGTTTTCTACAACTACTAAACGAGAGTCGGAAGACCGAAGCAATGTGGACGAAACCTGGGGAACACCTTGGAGTGGAACACACCATCTCTCTACACCCCATACCCAATTTGTAGGCCTAATGCAGTGTAGTTTTCTACAACTACTAAACGAGAGTCGGAAGACCGAAGCAATGTGGATGAAACCTGGGGAACACCTTGGAGTGGAACACACCATCCCTCTACACCCCATACCCAATTTGTAGGCCTAATGCAGCATAGTTTCCAACAACTACTAAACGAGAGCCGGAAGATCGAAGCTCAGGAAAGGCAACCTGGAGAACACCTTGGAGTGGAACACACTGCTAGGACTGGCGGAACGCACCAAGAAAGATGTAATAGATGCGTTCGCAGTCCGGGGTCCACCGTGCAGGTAAAAATCTGCTGCTAGTAAATGGCAGCGTAACATGGCGGTGGAAGCGAACCCGGTAAAACCACAGGTCCGCAATACCGCACTAAAGAGTGCAAGCAAGGAGTCAGCGAACACAACCCCAAGACACAGGATTGAAGTCAGATTAGACCACTTGCTGACACAACACCGCAACAGGGTGTGTTAGGCAACTCTTATAATTAGAGCATCGAAGTGCGAACTGTGCCGTGCTGGCAGGCACCACTAAGCACCCAGACGTGGGTCAGGAAGCGCACTACTGGCGCGTGGCGTCGCACTGGCGGTCACAGCAATAGACGCTGATACGTGTGTGACACGTTGAGAGATTAGTCGGGCGCTAGATAGCAGCCATACTCCATACGCGAACAGTCATACAATAGGGTAGGGGTATTTAATGAACGACTTGCACTCACAACAAACACACGTATTCAATAGTAAGACAATACTAGCGCATGGCCGTGCGGTCATGCGCAGTTTATATAGCAGCAGCACAGGAAGTGGCTACAGTACCTTTGCCCTTCCAAGACCTGCCAAAAGGACCAATGGAATGTGCTGCAGAGCCTGAGCACATGACCCTCGATCTCCAACGGGAGATCTTACCCTGGACATGCTCAGTACGTGCAGACAAGGGCTTAGTCCCAGAGAAGTCCGCTCGCTGCTGACCAGCACTGACTTTAATGGCAGAGACTGGGGAAGCAGCAGTAACTTTCAGAACAGAGTGAGAATGAGCAAGACGCTGGGACCGACGTCTTTGCTGAGCAGACTCCACTGCGGCTGGACAAGAATGGGAGACTGCAGCGGAGGTGGCTCGAGATTCCCCCTGTGCAGAAGCGGGAACTCGACCCCTAACACACACCATCTCTCTACACCCCATACCCAATTTGTAGGCCTAATGCAGTGTAGTTTCCAACAACTACTAAACGAGAGCATGAAGATCGAAGCAATGGAGAGGAAACCTGGGGAACACCTTGGAGTGGAACACACCATCTCTCTACACCCCATACCCAATTTGTAGGCCTAATGCAGTGTAGTTTCCAACAACTAACATATTAAACACCTTCTTCTCCACGGTATTCACGGTGGAAAATGAAATGCTAGGTGAAATCCCAAGAAACAATGAAAACCCTATATTAAGGGTCACCAATCTAACCCAAGAAGAGTTGCGAAACCGGCTAAATAAGATTAAAATAGATAAATCTCCGGGTCCGGATGGCATACACCCACGAGTACTAAGAGAACTAAGTAATGTAATAGATAAACCATTATTTCTTATTTTTAGTGACTCTATAGCGACAGGGTCTGTTCCGCAGGACTGGCGCATAGCAAATGTGGTGCCAATATTCAAAAAGGGCTCTAAAAGTGAACCTGGAAATTATAGGCCAGTAAGTCTAACCTCTATTGTTGGTAAAATATTTGAAGGGTTTCTGAGGGATGTTATTCTGGATTATCTCAATGAGAATAACTGTTTAACTCCATATCAGCATGGGTTTATGAGAAATCGCTCCTGTCAAACCAATCTAATCAGTTTTTATGAAGAGGTAAGCTATAGGCTGGACCACGGTGAGTCATTGGACGTGGTATATCTCGATTTTTCCAAAGCGTTTGATACCGTGCCGCACAAGAGGTTGGTACACAAAATGAGAATGCTTGGTCTGGGGGAAAATGTGTGTAAATGGGTTAGTAACTGGCTTAGTGATAGAAAGCAGAGGGTGGTTATAAATGGTATAGTCTCTAACTGGGTCGCTGTGACCAGTGGGGTACCGCAGGGGTCAGTATTGGGACCTGTTCTCTTCAACATATTCATTAATGATCTGGTAGAAGGTTTACACAGTAAAATATCGATATTTGCAGATGATACAAAACTATGTAAAGCAGTTAATACAAGAGAAGATAGTATTCTGCTACAGATGGATCTGGATAAGTTGGAAACTTGGGCTGAAAGGTGGCAGATGAGGTTTAACAATGATAAATGTAAGGTTATACACATGGGAAGAAGGAATCAATATCACCATTACACACTGAATGGGAAACCACTGGGTAAATCTGATAGGGAGAAGGACTTGGGGATCCTAGTTAATGATAAACTTACCTGGAGCAGCCAGTGCCAGGCAGCAGCTGCCAAGGCAAACAGGATCATGGGGTGCATTAAAAGAGGTCTGGATACACATGATGAGAGCATTATACTGCCTCTGTACAAATCCCTAGTTAGACCGCACATGGAGTACTGTGTCCAGTTTTGGGCACCGGTGCTCAGGAAGGATATAATGGAACTAGAGAGAGTACAAAGGAGGGCAACAAAATTAATAAAGGGGATGGGAGAACTACAATACCCAGATAGATTAGCGAAATTAGGATTATTTAGTCTAGAAAAAAGACGACTGAGGGGCGATCTAATAACCATGTATAAGTATATAAGGGGACAATA
Organism: Ranitomeya imitator; assembly: GCF_032444005.1. Lineage (NCBI taxonomy): Eukaryota > Metazoa > Chordata > Amphibia > Anura > Dendrobatidae > Ranitomeya > Ranitomeya imitator. The sequence continues at coordinate 685,673,180 of NC_091285.1, forward strand.
CAAATATCTCGCTGAGGATCTGTTTATACCAAGGAAGGTGACGGGCACAAGGGGACATTCTTTGCGTCTGGAGGAGAGAAGGTTTTTCCACCAACATAGAAGAGGATTCTTTACTGTTAGGGCAGTGAGAATCTGGAATTGCTTGCCTGAGGAGGTGGTGATGGCGACCTCAGTCGAGGGGTTCAAGAGAGGCCTGGATGTCTTCCTGGAGCAGAACAATATTGTATCATACAATTATTAGGTTCTGTAGAAGGACGTAGATCTGGGTATTTATTATGATGGAATATAGGCTGAACTGGATGGACAAATGTCTTTTTTCGGCCTTACTAACTATGTTACTATGTTACTATGTTACTACTAAACGAGAGCATTAAGATCGAAGCAATGGCGAGGAAACCTGGGGCACACCTTGGGGAGGCAGACACCGTTAGTAGGCCCTACCAAAGTTGTACCCCCAATGCAGTTTTAAAATTCCTAGAGGCTGAAAACAAGACTATTGACGCTCAGCTTTTTTCAAAGGAACACAGCTGAATTGAGTGGCGCAGACAGACACAGGTAGTAGGACTTAAACCAAAAATGTGGCTCACTGCAGCTTAAAAAAGTTACAGGGGTACACAAGCAGCAGTGCTCTGGGCAGTGGAGGACAATTTCAATAGTGGACCGCAGACAGACTTTGTACGCCTACTATTAAAAAAAGGATGCTCTATGCAATTAAAAATAGGTTCCAGGGGTCCACGGGCAGCAGTGGTGTGGTCAGTGGACGAGTATTGGAAGGAGGGACCGCAGACAGGCGTAGTAGGCCTAACATAACAAAATTAGGCTGTAGACACTGTAAAATTGGTTCCAGGGGTACACGGGCAGCAGTGGTGTGGTCAGCGGAGGAAAATTGGAATTAGGGACTGCAGACAAACTTTGTAGGCTGTCCCCTGTGGACCATGCATCCAACACATTAACCCAGTGCGCCGTAATGGACACGTAACTTTTTGTGGACATGCCTACTGGTCCATGCGTCTCTTGTCAGGTGCACCTTTCTACTGTTTGATTGCCTGAGTGCTATGACAATGCAGACTTTTTCATGCCGGTGGAGGGCTGGGATGGCTTTTCTCGCAAAAGAAATGTCGACTGGGTAGCTTGAACCGTTGCACAGCGTAGTTCATCTGGGCTTTCTAAATCTAAAACAAAGAAAAAAAGGAGGCTACATGCACTTTCAGCTGGGTTCCAGGGGTACACGGCCAGCATTGGTCTGGTCAGTGAAGAACTATTGGAAGGAAGGACCGCAGACACGCTTCGAAGGCCTAACATAATAACAGAAGGCTGTAAGCAATTTTAAATTGGTTCCAGGGGTACACTGGCAGCAGTGGTATGGTCAGTGGAGGCCTAGTGGAAGGAGTGACCGCAGACAGGCATCGAAGGCCTAACATAATAACACATGGCTGTTGGCAATTTTAAATTGGTTCCAGGGGAACACGGGCAGCAGTGGCCTGGTCAGTGTAGTAGTAGTAGAAAGAACGGACCGCAGACAGGCATCGAAGGCCTAAAATAAAAAAATTGGGCTGGCTGTAGGCAATTTTAAATTGGTTCCAGGGGTACACGGGCAGCAGTGGTGTGGTCAGTGGAGGCCTAGTGGAAGGAGTGACCACAGACAGGCATCGAAGGCCTAACATAATAACACATGGCTGTAGGCAATTTTAAATTGGTTCCGTGGGTACACGGGCAGCAGTGGTGTGGTCAGTGGAGGCCTAGTGGAAGGAGTGACCGCAAACAGGCATCGAAGGCCTAAAATAAAAAAATTGGGCTGGCTGTAGGCAATTTTAAATTGGTTCCAGGGGTACACGGGCAGCAGTGGTGTGGTCAGTGGAGGCCTAGTGGAAGGAGTGACCGCAGACAGGCATCGAAGGCCTAACATAATAACACATGGCTGTAGGCAATTTTAAATTGGTTCCGTGGGTACACGGGCAGCAGTGGGGTGGTCAGTGGAGGCCTAGTGGAAGGAGTGACCGCAGACAGGCATCGAAGGCCTAACATAATAACACATGGCTGTAGGCAATTTTAAATTGGTTCCGTGGGTACACGGGCAGCAGTGGTGTGGTCAGTGGAGGCGTAGTCGAAGGAGTGACCGCAGACAGGCATCGAAGGCCTAACATAATAACACATGGCTGTAGGCAATTTTAAATTGGTTCCGTGGGTACACGGGCAGCAGTGGTGTGGTCAGTGGAGGCGTAGTCGAAGGAGTGACCGCAAACAGGCATCGAAGGCCTAAAATAAAAAAATTGGGCTGGCTGTAGGCAATTTTAAATTGGTTCCAGGGATACACGGGCAGCAGTGGTGTGGTCAGTGGAGGCCTAGTGGAAGGAGTGACCGCAGACAGGCATCGAAGGCCTAACATAATAACACATGGCTGTAGGCAATTTTAAATTGGTTCCGTGGGTACACGGGCAGCAGTGGTGTGGTCAGTGGAGGCCTAGTGGAAGGAATGACCGCAGACAGGCATCGAAGGCCTAACATAATAACACATGGCTGTAGGCAATTTTAAATTGGTTCCAGGGGTACACGGGCAGCAGTGGTGTGATCAGTGGAGGCCTAGTGGAAGGAGTGACCGCAAACAGGCATCGAAGGCCTAAAATAAAAAAATTGGGCTGGCTGTAGGCAATTTTAAATTGGTTCCAGGGGTACACGGGCAGCAGTGGTCTGGTCAGTGGAGGCCTAGTGGAAGGAGTGACCGCAGACAGGCATCGAAGGACTAACATAATAACACATGGCTGTTGGCAATTTTAAATTGGTTCCAGGGGAACACGGGCAGCAGTGGCCTGGTCAGTGTAGTAGTAGTAGAAAGAACGGACGGAAGACAGGCATCAAAGGCCTAAAATAAAAAAATTGGGCTGGCTGTAGGCAATTTTAAATTGGTTCCAGGGGTACACGGGCAGCAGTGGTGTGGTCAGTGGAGGCCTAGTGGAAGGATTGACCGCAGACAGGCATCAAAAGCCTAACATAATAACACATGGCTGTAGGCAATTTTAAATTGGTTCCAGGGGTACACGGGCAGCAGTGGTGTGATCAGTGGAGGCCTAGTGGAAGGAGTGACCGCAAACAGGCATCGAAGGCCTAAAATAAAAAAATTGGGCTGGCTGTAGGCAATTTTAAATTGGTTCCAGGGGTACACGGGCAGCAGTGGTCTGGTCAGTGGAGGCCTAGTGGAAGGAGTGACCGCAGACAGGCATCGAAGGACTAACATAATAACACATGGCTGTTGGCAATTTTAAATTGGTTCCAGGGGAACACGGGCAGCAGTGGCCTGGTCAGTGTAGTAGTAGTAGAAAGAACGGACCGCAGACAGGCATCAAAGGCCTAAAATAAAAAAATTGGGCTGGCTGTAGGCAATTTTAAATTGGTTCCAGGGGTACACGGGCAGCAGTGGTGTGGTCAGTGGAGGCCTAGTGGAAGGAGTGACCGCAGACAGGCATCGAAGGCCTAACATAATAACACATGGCTGTAGGCAATTTTAAATTGGTTCCAGGGGTACACGGGCAGCAGTGGTGTGGTCAGTGGAGGCCTAGTGGAAGGAGTGACCGCAAACAGGCATCGAAGGCCTAAAATAAAAAAATTGGGCTGGCTGTAGGCAATTTTAAATTGGTTCCAGGGGTACACGGGCAGCAGTGGTGTGGTCAGTGGAGGCCTAGTGGAAGGAGTGACCGCAGACAGGCATCGAAGGCCTAACATAATAACACATGGCTGTAGGCAATTTTAAATTGGTTCCGTGGGTACACGGGCAGCAGTGGTGTGGTCAGTGGAGGCCTAGTGGAAGGAGTGACCGCAAACAGGCATCGAAGGCCTAAAATAAAAAAATTGGGCTGGCTGTAGGCAATTTTAAATTGGTTCCAGGGGTACACGGGCAGCAGTGGTGTGGTCAGTGGAGGCCTAGTGGAAGGAGTGACCGCAGACAGGCATCGAAGGCCTAACATAATAACACATGGCTGTAGGCAATTTTAAATTGGTTCCAGGGGAACACGGGCAGCAGTGGCCTGGTCAGTGTAGTAGTAGTAGAAAGAACGGACCGCAGACAGGCATCGAAGGCCTAAAATAAAAAAATTGGGCTGGCTGTAGGCAATTTTAAATTGGTTCCAGGGGTACACAGGCAGCAGTGGTGTGGTCAGTGGAGGCCTAGTGGAAGAAGTGACCGCAGACAGGCATCGAAGGCCTAACATAATAACACATGGCTGTAGGCAATATTAAATTGGTTCCGTGGGTACACGGGCAGCAGTGGTGTGGTCAGTGGAGGCCTAGTGGAAGGAGTGACCGCAAACATGCATCGAAGGCCTAAAATAAAAAAATTGGGCTGGCTGTAGGCAATTTTAAATTGGTTCCAGGGGTACACGGGCAGCAGTTGTGTGGTCAGTGGAGGCCTAGTGGAAGGAGTGACCGCAGACAGGCATCGAAGGCCTAACATAATAACACATGGCTGTAGGCAATTTTAAATTGGTTCCGTGGGTACACGGGCAGCAGTGGTGTGGTCAGTGGAGGCCTAGTGGAAGGAGTGACCGCAGACAGGCATCGAAGGCCTAACATAATAACACATGGCTGTAGGCAATTTTAAATTGGTTCCGTGGGTACACGGGCAGCAGTGGTGTGGTCAGTGGAGGCCTAGTGAAAGGAGTGACCGCAAACAGGCATCGAAGGCCTAAAATAAAAAAATTGGGCTGGCTGTAGGCAATTTTAAATTGGTTCCAGGGGTACACGGGCAGCAGTGGTGTGGTCAGTGGAGGCCTAGTGGAAGGAGTGACCGCAGACAGGCATCGAAGGCCTAACATAATAACACATGGCTGTAGGCAATTTTAAATTGGTTCCGTGGGTACACGGGCAGCAGTGGTGTGGTCAGTGGAGGCCTAGTGGAAGGAGTGACCGCAAACAGGCATCGAAGGCCTAACATAATAACACATGGCTGTAGGCAATTTTAAATTGGTTCCAGGGGAACACGGGCAGCAGTGGCCTGGTCAGTGTAGTAGTAGTAGAAAGAACGGACCGCAGACAGGCATCGAAGGCCTAAAATAAAAAAATTGGGCTGGCTGTAGGCAATTTTAAATTGGTTCCAGGGGTACACGGGCAGCAGTGGTGTGGTCAGTGAAGGCCTAGTGGAAGGAGGGACCGCAGACAGGCATCGAAGGCCTAACATAATAACAGATGGCTGTAGGCAATTTTAAATTGGTTCCAGGGGTAAACGGGCAGCAGTGGTGTGGTCAGTGGAGGCTTAGTGGAAGGAGGGACCGCAGACAGGCTTCGAAGGCCTAACATAACAAAATAGGGCTGTTGGCAATTTAAAATTGGTTCCAGTGGTACAAGGGCAGCAGTACAATGGTCAGTGGAGGCCTAGTGGAAGGAGGGACCGCAGACAGGCTTCGAAGGCCTAACATAAAAAAATAGGGCTGTTGGTAATTTAAAATTGGTTCCAGTGGTACAAGGGCAGCAGTACAATGGTCAGTGGAGGCCTAGTGGAAGGAGGGACCGCAGACAGGCTTCGAAGGCCTAACATAACAAAAATGTCAATACAATGGTATTGTCAGTGCCAGGCATTGAAGGATGTCAGCGCATAGACTAAACATTGGTGGAGCTGTGAGAGATAATTTTGCAAGTGGTAGAGCACTGTTTCAGCTGGGGGGGGGGACTGTCTTGTGGCCGGCGGTACAGGCCCAGGGCCCCTCATATTACAACGGTGTGTCTGACGTTGGGTGCGCACCACCACCGCCAGAGACACTTTATTGTACTATGAGGGACCCAGTGGCAGTGCCGTCGACCAAAAGCGGGCACACCCACCTCTTCAGACAAACAGCACTCTCACGGGTGCTGGCGCCAAGTGGCGATACCACGGCCCCGTGTGGGGAGTTTGGCCATTTAGTGAGGTGTAAACATGTCGTATGCTGGGCAATCAGGTGCAGAAAATAGATTGGAAAAGTCATTCAGAATAGTCCACAGGCAAGACCTTTTCATAGGAAAGCTAGGTGTCAGCCGGGCAAGGTGGGGCAAAAGATTTCGAAATCCAGTTGTGGTTCATTTTAATGAAGGTTAGATCATCTACATTTTGGGTAGCCAGACGAGTCCTTTTTTCTGTTAGTATTGAACCTGCAGCACTGAATACTCTTTCTGATAGAACACTAGCTGCCGGGCAAGCAAGCTCCTGCAATGCATATTCTGCCAATTCTGGCCAGGTGTCTAATTTGGATGCCCAGTAATCAAATGGGAATGACGGTTGAGGGAGAACGTCGATAAGGGATGAAAAATAGTTTGTAACCATACTGGACAAATGTTGTCTCCTGTCACTTTGAATTGATGCTGCAGTACCTGTCCTGTCTGCGGTCATAGCAAAATCACTCCACAACCTGGTCAGAAAACCCCTCTGGCCAACGCCACTTCTGATTTCTGCCCCTCTAACACCTCTGGTCTGCTGGCCCCTGCAGCTCGTGTGAGAACGATCACGGGCGCTGTGTGCAGGGAATGCCAGAAGCAAACGGTCAACAAGAGTTGATTGTTTGGTTGCTAATATTAGTTCCAAGTTCTCATGTGGCATTATATTTTGCAATTTGCCTTTATAGCGAGGATCAAGGAGGCAGGCCAACCAGTAATCGTCATCGTTCATCATTTTAGTAATGCGTGTGTCCCTTTTGAGGATACGTAAGGCATAATCCGCCATGTGGGCCAAAGTTCCAGTTCTCAAATCTGCGGTTGTGCTTGGTTGAGGGGCAGTTTCAGGCAAATCCACGTCACTTGTGTCCCTCCAAAAACCAGAACCCGGCCTTGCCGCGCCAACAATTTCCAGTGGCCCCGGAAAAGCTTCCTCATTAAAAATATAATCATCCCCATCATCCTCCTCGTCCTCCTCCTCTTCACCCGCTACCTCGTCCTGTACACTGCCCTGGCCAGGCAATGGCTGACTGTCATCAAGGCTTTCCTCTTCCTCAGCTGCAGACGCCTGATCCTTTATGTACGTCAAACTTTGCATCAGCAGACACATTAGGGGGATGCTCATGCTTATTATGGCGTTGTCTGCACTAACCAGCCGTGTGCATTCCTCAAAACACTGAAGGACTTGACACATGTCTTGAATCTTCGACCACTGCACACCTGACAACTCCATGTCTGCCATCCTACTGCCTGCCCGTGTATGTGTATCCTCCCACAAAAACATGCTCTGTTCGCACAGTCTCTGAAGCATGTGCAGTGTTGAGTTCCACCTTGTTGCAACGTCTATGATTAGGCGATGCTGGGGAAGGTTCAAAGAACGCTGATAGGTCTGCATACGGCTGGAGTGTACGGGCGAACGGCGGATATGTGAGCAAAGTCCACGCACTTTGAGGAGCAGGTCGGATAACCCCGGATAACTTTTCAGGAAGCACTGCACCACCAGGTTTAAGGTGTAAGCCAGGCAAGGAATGTGTTTCAGTTGGGAAAGGGAGATGGCAGCCATGAAATTCCTTCTGTTATCACTCACTACCTTGCCTGCCTCAAGATCTACAGTGCCCAGCCACGACTGCGTTTCTTTCTGCAAGAACTCGGACAGAACTTCCGCGGTGTGTCTGTTGTCGCCCAAACACTTCATAGCCAATACAGCCTGCTGACGTTTGCTAGTAGCTGCCCCATAATAGGAGACCTGGTGTGCAACAGTGGCAGCTGCGGATGGAGTGGTTGTGCGACTGCGGTCTGTGGACGAGCTCTCGCTTCTGCAGGAGGACGAGGAGGAGGAGGAGGGGGTGCGAACGGCTACAGCCAACTGTTTCCTAGACTGTGGGCTAGGCAGAACTGTCCCAAACTTGCTGTCCCCTGTGGACCCTGCATCCACAACATTCACCCAGTGTGCCGTGATGGACACGTAACGTCCCTGGCCATGCCTACTGGTCCATGCATCTGTTGTCAGGTGCACCTTTGTGCTCACAGATTGCCTGAATGCATGGACGATGCGCTCTTTAACATGCTGGTGGAGGGCTGGGATGGCTTTTCTGGAAAAAAAGTGTTGACTGGGTAGCTCGTAGCGTGGTACAGCGTAGTCCATCAGGGCTTTGAAAGCTTTGCTTTCAACTAACCGGTAGGGCATCATCTCTAACGAGATTAGTCTAGCTATGTGGGCGTTCAAACCCTGTGTACGCGGATGCGAGGCTAAGTACTTCCTTTTTCTAACCATAGTCTCATGTAGGGTGAGCTGGACTGGAGAGCTGGAGATCGTGGAACTAGCGGGGGTGCCGGTGGACATGGCAGACTGAGAGACGGTGGGAGATGGTATTGTTGCCGCCGGTGCCCTAGATGCAGTGTTTCCTACTACGAAACTGGTGATTCCCTGACCCTGACTGCTTTGGCCTGGCAAAGAAACCTGCACAGATACTGCAGGTGGTGCGGAAAATGGTGGCCCTACACTGCCGGAAAGGATGTTGCGTTGATGACTAGCTTCATTGGCCGAGGGTGCTACAACCTTAAGGGACGTTTGGTAGTTAGTCCAAGCTTGCAAATGCATGGTGGTTAAATGTCTATGCATGCAACTTGTATTGAGACTTTTCAGATTCTGCCCTCTGCTTAAGGTAGTTGAACATTTTTGACAGATGACTTTGCGCTGATCAATTGGATGTTGTTTAAAAAAATGCCAGACTGCACTCTTTCTAATAATAATAATAATAATTTTTATTTATATAGCACCAACATATTCCGCAGCGCTTTACAAATTATAGAGGGGACTTGTTCAGACAATAGACATTACAGCGTAACAGAAATACAGTTCAAAACAGATACCAGGAGGAGTGAGGGCCCCGCTGCTCGCAAGCTTACAAACTATGGGGAAAAGGGGAGACACGAGAGGTGGATGGTAACAATTGCTTTAGTTATTCGGACCAGCTATAGTGTAAGGCTCAGGTGTTCATGTAAAGCTGCATGAACCAGTTAACTGCCTAAGTATGTAGCAGTACAGACACAGAGGGCTAATACTGCATAAAGTGTAGCATCGGATACCTTTTCAGGCATTGCAGACTGAGCTTTAACCGGATGGCCACGCTGTCCTCCAACAGGTTTTGGCTTTGCCACGCGTTTTGGGCAAGATACGGGCCCGGCAGATGGAAACAGTTGCGATGTTGATGCCTGCTGCGGCCCCTCCTCCTCTGCTTCAGAACTGCTGCCGCCTGCACCCTGTTCCCCAATGGCTGCCAATCGGGGTCAAGAACTGGGTCATCTATTACCTCTTCTTGTAGCTCGTGTGCAACTTCGTCTGTGTCACCGTGTCGGTCGGTGGTATAGCATTCGTGATGGGGCAACATAGTCTCATCAGGGTCTGATTCTTGATCATTACCCTGCGAGGGCAATGTTGTGGTCTGAGTCAAAGGACCAGCATAGTAGTCTGGCTGTGGCTGTGCATCAGTGCACTCCATGTCAGATTCAACTTGTAATGGGCATGGACTGTTAACTGCTTCACTTTCTAAGCCAGGGACGGTATGTGTAAAGAGCTCCATGGAGTAACCCGTTGTGTCGCCTGCTGCATTCTTCTCTGTTGTTGTTTTTGCTGAAGAGGACAAGGAAGCGACTTGTCCCTGACCGTGAACATCCACTAACGACGCGCTGCTTTTACAGTTACCAGTTTCACGAGAGGAGGCAAAAGAGTCAGCAAGATAAGCCAAAACTTGCTCTTGCTGCTCCGGCTTTAAAAGCGGTTTTCCTACTCCCAGAAAAAGGAGCGTTCGAGGCCTTGTGTAGCCAGACGACGAACCTGGCTCCACAGCTCCAGACTTAGGTGCAATATTTTTTTTCCCACGACCACCTGATGCTCCACCACTACCACTACCCTCATTACCAGCTGACAATGAACGCCCCCAGCCACGACCTCTTCCACCAGACTTCCTCATTGTTTTAAAAACGTAACCAAACTAACGGTATTTGTTGCTGTCACACAACTTACACGGTGAGCTATAACTTCAGTATGATTTAGCTACTCCTTTACAGGTGGGTGAGACCACAACGAAAATCAGGCACAATGTTACACACTCTGTGTTTGGTGGCAACAAATGAGAGAGATGCCACACACGCAGGACTGTCACTGAAGCACAAATGTAAATATTAATCTCCCACTGATTTGATTTTTTTTTTTTTTTTCAGGGAGACTTTAGAAAAAAAATATAATAGAATAAAATGATTTTTTCAGGAAGAATTTAGAAACCAAATAAAATAAAATGATTTCTTCAGGGAGAATTTAGAAAACAAATAAAACAAAAAATAGGCTTTCTATGGCCCACTGAGTGAGAGATGACGCACACAGGAGTCAGGAGTGGCACACAAGCCCAGAGGCCAATATTGTTCTCCCAATGATTGATGTAGTGATTTTTTCAGGTAGATTTTGGAACCCAAATCAAGCTAAAAAAATAATAGGCTTTCTATGGCCCACAATTGGAGAGAGAGAGAGATGGCACACCCAGGAGTCAAGACTGGCACACAAGCAGAAAGGGCAATATTAATCTCCCACTGATTTGATTCTTTTTTTTTTTTCAGGGAGACTTTAGAAAAAAAAAATAATAAAAAAAAAAGACTTTTTCAGGAAGAATTTAGAAACCAAATAAAATAAAATGATTTTTTCAGGGAGAATTTAGAAAACAAATAAAACAAAAAATAGGCTTTCTATGGCCCACTGAGTGAAAGATGACGCACACAGGAGTCAGGAGTGGCACACAAGCCCAGAGGCCAATATTTATCTCCCACTGATTGATTTAGTGATTTTTTCAGGTAGATTTTGGAACCCAAATCAAGCAAAAAAAATAATAGGCTTTCTATGGCCCACAATTGGAGAGAGAGAGAGAGATGGCACACCCAGGAGTCAAGACTGGCACACAAGCAGAAAGGGCAATATTAATCTCCCACTGATTTGATTTTTTTTTTTTTTCAGGGAGACTTTAGAAAAAAAAAATAATAAAAAAATGATTTTTTCAGGAAGAATTTAGAAACCAAATAAAATAAAATGATTTTTTCAGGGAGAATTTAGAAAACAAATAAAACAAAAAATAGGCTTTCTATGGCCCACTGAGTGAGAGATGACGCACACAGGAGTCAGGAGTGGCACACAAGCCCAGAGGCCAATATTTATCTCCTACTGATTGATTTAGTGATTTTTTCAGGTAGATTTTGGAACCCAAATCAAGCAAAAAAAATAATAAGCTTTCTATGGCCCACAATTGGAGAGAGAGAGAGAGATGGCACACCCAGGAGTCAAGACTGGCACACAAGCAGAAAGGGCAATATTAATCTCCCACTGATTGATTTATTGATTTTTTCAGGTAGAATTTAGAACCCAAATCAACCAAAAAAATAAATAGGCTTTCTATGGCCCACTATTTGTGAGAGAGATGGCATGCTCAGGACTGGCACACAAGCCCAGAGGCCAATATTAATCTCCCACTTTTTTTTTTTTTTTTTCAGGGAAAATTTATAAACCCAATAAAAAAAATAATAAATAGGCTTTCTATGGCCCACTATCTGAGAGAGAGAGATGGCACGCTTAGGACTGGCACACAAGCCCAAAGGCCAATATTAATCTCCCACTGATTGATTTATTGATTTTTTTCAGGTAGAATTTAGTACCCAAATAAAGCAAAAAAATAAATAGGCTTTCTATGGCCCACTGAGTGAGAGATGGCACACACAGGGATGGCACTCTAGCAGAAATGCCAATCTTAATCTCCCACAAAAAACAAAAAAAAGGAACTGTCCTTCAATTACTATCTCCCTGCAGTAATCTCAGCCAGGTATGGCAGGCAGCAATAAGGAGTGGACTGATGCACAAATTAAATAAAAAGTGTGTACAAACCAAAAAGATAGCTGTGCAGAAAGGAAGGAACAAGAGGATTTGTGCTTTGAAAAAAGCAGTTGGTTTGCACAGCGGCGTACACACAGCAATGCAGCTATCAGGGAGCCTTCTAGGGCAGCCCAATGAGCTACAGCGCTGAGGGAAAAAAAAAATGTAGCTTCCACTGTCCCTGCACACCGAAGGTGGTGTTGGACAGTGCAAATCGCTACAGCACAAGCGGTTTGGTGGTTAATGGACCCTGCCTAACGCTATCCCTTCTTCTGACGAAGCGGCAGCAACCTCTCCCTAAGCTCAGATCAGCAGCAGTAACATGGCGGTCGTCGGGAACGCCCCTTTATAGCCCCTGTGACGCCGCAGACAGCAAGTCAATCACTGCAATGCCCTTCTCTAAGATGGTGGGGACCAGGACCTATGTCATCACGCTGCCCACACTCTGCGTTTACCTTCATTGGCTGAGAAATGGCGCTTTTCGCGTCATTGAAATGCGACTTTGGCGCGAAAGTCGCGTACCGCATGGCCGACCCCGCACAGGGGTCGGATCGGGTTTCATGAAACCCGACTTTGCCAAAAGTCGGCGACTTTTGAAAATGATCGACCCGTTTCGCTCAACCCTAGTCCCAAGGCTAGACATTTACCTTTTTGACCACATCGGGAGTGGACATATGGAGAATAGCCTCCCACCCACTCTTCAGCTGTCCACAAAAATGCAGTCCTAAATATGGCTGATGAACCGCTCTCAGTGCATAGTGTGCAAGAGTATTTTTCCAGGTTCATATCACTGAGGCTAATATCCTCAGTTACACATATCTCTCATTCAGTATTTTACCAGTAACCTTTTCACAAACTCCATTAATGTTGTTACCAAGGCATTGTCATGTCATTAATTTTAGGAAAACCGTTTGTTGAAGCTGGTTCATTTCCTATCAATTGACCTGCAGGATAATAATGGTGCCGATACAAATTCAAGTAGTTGTCGGCTAGACACAGGATTGTTTGACTTGACCAAGAAAGCTGCTGCCAAGATCCTCTGTTTCTATTAGGCATTTAAATGTACGGTAAATTGTCCGATCCTTCTGTAACCCAAAATCATCTTTTCTAAAGTGGTCTCTTACACTGTTGGTCAATCTCACCAATATTGAAATATTAGGGTGACTTTCTTCTCTTATGTAGAGGGACCCTTGGTTGATTTTTGACACAATGTAGAACATGGTAATCCTGTGTTGGATCACCGAGACCATTGGAAAAATATTTAGAATTGGGAGTCCTCAGTGGTTGATACCTTTTAATGGCTAACTGAGGAGATGGTAACAAATTGCAAACTTTCGAGACTACTCATGTCTCTTCATCAGGCAAAGACTAATACAAAATCTGAGACCATTGGGAGATAAGAAAGCTTGAATTGGAGTTACAGAAGAAATGAGACACAAAGTAGCTGTAAATCTACCTCTATGCAATCTAAACTAAATTTTAATATAATTAAATTAAGAATTTCCTATGACGTCACGGTCACCTGACCGCTCACGTGACCGCTCACGTGACCATGACATCACCGAAGGTCCTTCACTCTCTGCAATTCTCAGGAACGGAGCCAGACGCTCGCAGCGGTGACAGCCAGGGTCCTTCAGAGGGGTGAGTATATCCATATTTATTATTTTTATTCTTTATTTTTTACATTAATATGGATCCCAGGGCCTGAAGGAGAGTTTCCTCTCCTCCAGACCCTGGGAACCCTACGCACCGCACACGCCGATTCCGATTTCCGATATCACAAAAATATCGGAACTCGGTATCGGAATTTCGATACAGCAAATATCGGCCGATACCCGATACTTGCAGTATCGGAATGCTCAACACTAATGATGATGCTTCATTTCAGGGAGGGGGCAAAGGCTTCAGCAGTGACCACATCCTCTGCCCTTGATGTATCTTCTGTTGAGTATCCCAGCATGCACTGGGATTTTCAAATAAAGGTCATAAAAAAGGAAGTATTAAAAAGAAAATTAAGAAGAGTTAGAAAGTGTAGTTAAGGAACAGTAGGGAAGGTTTAATTTAATATTAGTATATTAGAAATTAGTTTAAATTATGGCAATAAATAGATAGAAATTCAGGAGGAAAATTACTTTGTATGCAGCTTAGGGTGAACAGCCATTGGCTTCATAAAATGCTATATTTAAAAAAATATATACAGCAGAGGAATATAACAAAGAATTTTTGGTAGTTTCAAAAGAACTTTATTCAAACTTATGGAAGACAAAGTGGGCTCACGTTTACACATGTATGAGATTATTATATTAAACATTTAAGGCATAAAATGAGAAGTAAAATATCTACATTAGCAATCAAAGAAAATGACAAGTATCCATGTGGGGGGAGAAAATCCTAAAGACACTACATTGACTATTACATATTAAAGATTATTTATTACCAGTTGCTATTGGCTTTTTATGTGAGAAAAAGAAGATATATCAAATAAAGTTAGGGGTGCAGTAGGGAAAAACATTACCTGAAATTTTAAAATTGTTTGTCTATATCTGAATTTCACAATGAGCCAATTCTTTTAGACAATAATAATAGTCTTCATAAAGTTTTAAATAATGTGATCATTTTCCAGATTCCTGGCTCGGCTTGCAGTGACAGCTGTAATCCAGGATTCAGAAAAGCTCCTATGGAAGGACTACCAGTTTGTTGCTTTGAATGTATTGCTTGTCCACAAGGCGAGATCTCAAATCAGACAGGTGGGTCAATAATCCTTATTTCTCATCCTTAAGACTCTTCAACTCTGATCTTTCTTAGCTTGCCTTTCATTTGTAGTCGTGTATTTTTCTTGGTGTTTATCTCATCTCAAATTGCTACATATAGTGAAGGAAATAATTATTTGATCCCTTGCTGATTTTGTAAGTGAATAGTCTATAATTTTAAGGATAGATTAATTTTAACGTTGAAAGATAGAATATCAAAAACAAAATCCAGAAAATCACATTGTATAAATTATATAAATTTATCTGCATTTTGCACTGAGAAATTAGTATTTGATCCCGAACCAACCATTAAGAGTTCTGGCTCCTACAGACCAGTTAGATGCTCCTAATCAACTTGTTACCTGCATTAAAGACATCTGTGTTGTCAAGGCAGCTGGGACCACAGTCACCAGGAAAACTATTGGTAACATATTATGCCGTAAAGGTTTAAAATTCTGCAGTGCCCACAAGGTCCCCCTGCTCAAGAAGGCACATGTGCAGGCCCATCTGAAGTTTGCCAATGAACACCTGGATGATTCTGTGAGTGATTGGGAGAAGGTGCTGTGGTCAGATGAGACAAAAATTGAGCTCTTTGGCATTAACTCAACTCGCCGTCTTTGGAGGAAGAGAAATGCTGCCTATGATCCAAAGAACACCATCCCCACTGTCTAGCATGGAGGTGGAAACATTATGTTTTGGGGGTGTTTCTCTGCTATGAGCACAGGGCTACTTCACTGCATCAATGGGAGAATGGATGGAGCCGTGTACCGTAAAATCCTGAGTGACAACCTCCTTCCCTCCGCCAGGACATTAAAATGGGTCATGGCTGAGTCTTCCAGCAAGATAATGACCCGAAACATACAGCCAAGGCAATAAAGGAGCGGGTCAAAAAGAAGCACAGTAAGGTCATGGAGTGGCCTAGCCAGTCTCCAATCTTTAATCCCATAGAAAACTTATGGAGGGAGTTGAAGCTCCGAGTTGCCAAGCGACAGTCTCAAAATTTTAATGGTTTAGAGAAGATCTGCAAAGAGGAGTGGACCGAAATTCCTACTCCTATTCCAAAAAAGTCTGACTGCTATGCTTACGAACAAGGGTTTTACCACCAAGTATTAAGTCTTGTTTGCCAGAGGGATCAAATATTTATTTCTCACTGCAAAATGCAAATAAATGTATATAATTTATACAATGTGATTTTCTCCATTTTATTTTTGATATTCTATCTCTCAATGTTAAAATTAACCTACCCTTAAAATTATAGACTGTTCATGTCTCGGTCATTGGGCAAACTTACAAAATCAGCAAATAATCAAATATTTAATTCCTTCACTGTATGTATGACCTTTGTTATCCCGATGGTTCCTTATCTACAAGAATTATCTTTATCCAATGTAATGGTGTAGGTAGATGCTTCTCCAAAGTTGTAATGTCTGGACTCTTGGAGAGTACAGAATAGACTTCCTGATTTTTGTTGAGGCCCTCTCGAATTGCTGTTTTTTAACAACTTGCTAGATATTAATAATTAGTTTCAACTGAGATTCAGATCCTGAAAACACCATAATGCAAACATTCCATGAAGGGTTTTCTGGTGAAAACAAGAGTCAATTTTGCTGGCTAGTGGCAATATAATCTACAAGTCTTGCATTGGGTCCTGCCTTCTAAAAAATGATGTTGGTACATCCTGGACAAGGCTATTTCTTTTAAGAGGACCCTTGTTTCAAGAGCTGCCTCCAAAGTAGGTATTCCTTTGAGAAAACTTAAGATATGCACTGTACTTCACTTGAACAAAAAGGCTTGTAAGATTTTGAAAAAGTGAGTGTGGATCTTAAACCTACTGTATATACCATGGAAAATCTTGGAACAATAGACAGTAAAAATAAAGCATTGATAGCCATACACTGCAGAGCTTTAGAAGGATTGTCTTTTAACTTTTGCTTGTTAATTGTATCTTTCAGATGCTCTCTATTGCTTCATGTGTCCAAGGGATATGTGGCCGAATCATCAGAAGTCCAAATGTCTTCAAAAGCCTTTAGATTATCTTTCCTATGAAGATTCATTGGGTACTACTTTGATGATTGCCAGCGTTGTATCATCTTTGATCCCTAGTTTGATCTTGAGGCTATTCATCCGGCATAAAAACAGCCCCTTAGTTAAAGCCAACAACCTTTCTTTGAGTTGCCTTCTTCTGATATCGTTGTCCTTGTGTTTTCTCTGTTCTTTGGCTTTCATTGGTTACCCTTCATCTGACAAATGTAAATTACGTCAAATTGCTTTTGGACTGGTTTTCACCCTATGTATCTCTTGTATTTTGGCTAAAACCCTTTTGGTTGTTTTTGTATTTATGGCTTCCAGACCAGGCACCAGTTTGACTAAGTGTGCTAGTCCTCAAATGTCCTACTTTATTATTTTTAGTTGTTTTTTTATTCAGTTCATATTTTGCATTGCTTGGTTATCTCTTACTCCTCCATTTCCTCAATACAGTTTCCAGGTTCAATCCATCATTATTGCTGAGTGCAACGAAGGCTCAGCCATTGCCTTCTGGACCATGTTAGGTTATCTGTTCCTTCTGGCCACCATAAGTTTTGTTGTTGCCTTCTTGGCTCGTAGGCTTCCTGATACCTTCAATGAAGCCCAGTTTATTACATTCAGCATGATGGCCTTTCTGAGTGTCTGGATATCTTACATCCCAGCTTCTTTGAGTGCACAAGGAAAATACACTGTGGCAATGGAGATTTTTGCCATCCTTTCCTCAAGTTGGGCTCTAATCCTTTGCATGTTTCTCCCTAAATGTTTTATATTATTGTTCAGGCCTGATAAGAATACTAGAAAATATCTAATGAAATCAAAATTTGTTTTAAAAAATGTGTAACTTTTGTCTTCTTGGCCATTGTAGGGATGGTCGTTTTTAAAAATATTTATCACTTATCAACAATATAGGTGATTAATGTATGATGGCTTGTGCCATCCTTCCTAATCCTGAGAATGGAGTCCCAAAGTTTCATGTATGAAACAGCTACTTAGCTAATGGCAACATCTTGTCCTTTAGTTGTTTTGTTTTGAATTCTCGGTTCTAAGCTTTTGCTTGTTGCATGACTTTCAATGGGTGCCATAAACCTAAGAATTCTCCATAGCTGCTCTATTAATGCATAGCAGTTTGGCTAAGATAACTCTTTTCTCAATCTCACATAGTGCTAAATTGATATCATGATGACCATGCATGGAATTTTGAGACCACCATTCTCAGGATTTGCAGGAGACTTTGCAGCTGGACACCCAAGGGTCATACATTTTTCAACTAAACTGGTGAACAATGTATTTAGCAAGAACCCCTTAACATATCTAAGACTTTTACATTGATTGATTACAATGGGGTAATATTGAAAACCATCTTTTACCTTTCAGAATCCCTGATTTCTTTCTTAAAGTGTTGGTCTACCATGTTGTCATCAATGTGGTATGATGAATACATGATAAATCTAGCAAACAAAAGAGATATCGGAGATTCCGGAAAGTAGAGGTGGTCGATGTATCAAGGTTCTGTAAATCAGGTCGCTCTTCTCTAGTTCCATCACTGATCAGCTTCATTCGAGAACTGTGCTTGATACTGCCCAATTCAAATACATAAAGCTTTCCAGGTCAGTATTAGGTTCTGCAGAACAATTAGAAAAAAAATCTATATATTAATCAAAATAGAAGTGAATGAAAGTGTATTTTTTATGCAAATTATAAAAAAGTAACCCAGAAACAAAGTTGTGATGATATCTAATATGTAAAGCTGAATGTGTGTGTGTGTGTGTGTGTGTGTGTGTACAGTTGTGGCCAAAAGTATTGACACCCCTGCAATTCTGTCAGATAATACTCAGTTTCTTTCTGAAAATGATTGCAATCACATACTCTTTGGTATTATTATCTCATTTAATTTGTCTTAAATGAAAAAACCCAAAACATTGATCATTTCACACAAAATTCCAAAAATGGGCCAGACAAAAGTATTGGCACCCTCAGCCTAATACTTGGTTGCACAACCTTTAGCCAAAATAACTGCGACCAACCGCTTCCGGTAACCATCACTGAGTTTCTTACAATGCTCTGCTGGAATTTTAGACCATTCTACTTTGGCAAACTGCTCCAGGTCCCTGATATTTGAAGGGTGCCTTCTCCAAACTGCCATTTTTAGATCTCTCCACAGGTGTTCTACGGGATTCAGGCCTGGACTCATTGCGGGCCACCTTAGAAGTCTCCAGTGCTTTCTCTCACACCATTTTCTAGTGCTTTTTGAAGTGTGTTTTGGGTCATTGTCCTGCTGGAAGACCCATGACCTCTGAGGGAGACCCAGCTTTCTCACACTGGGTCCTACATTATGCTGCAAAATTTGTTGGTAGTCATCAGACTTCATAATGCCATGCACACGGTCAAGCAGTCCAGTGCCAGAGGCAGCAAAGCAACCCCAAAACATCAGGGAACCTCCACCATGTTTGACTGTAGGGACCGTGTTCTTTTCTTTGAATGCCTCTTTTTTTTCTCCTGTAAACTCTGTGTTGATGCCTTTTTCCAAAAAGCTCTACTTTTGTCTCATCTGACCAGAGAACATTCTTCCAAAACGTTTTAGGCTTTTAGGTAAGTTTTGGCAAACTCCAGCCATGTCTCGGGGTAAGAAGTGAGGTCTTCCTGCATCTCCTACCATACAGTCCCTTTTCATTCAGACGCCGACGGATAGTACGGGTTCACACTCTTGTACCCTTGGACTGCAGGGCAGCTTGAACTTGTTTGGATGTTAGTCGAGGTTCTTTATCCAACATCCTCACAATCTTGCGTTTAAATCTCTTGTCAATTTTTCTTTTCCGTCCACATCTAGGGAGGTTAGCCACAGTGCCATGGGCTTTAAACTTCTTGATGACACTGCGCACGGTAGACACAGGAACATTCAGGTCTTTGGAGATGGACTTGTAGCCTTTAGATTGCTCATGCTTACTCACAATTTGGTTTCTCAAGTCCTCAGACAGTTATTTGGTCTTCTTTCTTTTCTCCATGCTCAATGTTGTACACACAAGGACACAGGACAGAGGTTGAGTCAACTTTAATCCATGTCAACTGGCTGCAAGTGTGATTTAGTTATTGCCAACACTTGTTAGGTGCCACAGGTAAGTTACAGGTGCTGTTAATTACACACATTAGAGAAGCATCACATGATTTTTCGAACAGTGCCAATACTTTTGTCCACCCCCTTTTTATGTTTGGTGTGGAATTATATCCAATTTGGCTATAGGACAATTCTTTTTGTGTTTTTTCATTTTAGACAAATTAAATGAAGATAATAATAACAAAGAATTTGTGATTGCAATCATTTTCAGGAAGAAACTGAGTATTATCTGACAGAATTGCAGGGGTGTCAATACTTTTGGCCACAATAATAATAATAATAATCTTTATTTATATAGCGCCAACATATTCCGCAGCGCTTTACAGTTAAACAACACAACTGTATGTCCGGAATTGGCATCTGCACCGTCGCAGCTACAGCCACAAAATTTTGCACAGTCACACGTCTGGACCCCGAGAGCGTCATAGACTATGTTGTGAGTCGAAATTTTTACCCTGCACGTTCCAATTCATGAAACAATTTTGCCCCTATCTGCATAATGGGGAAAAAGTGAAAGGAAAAGTGTTAGAGGCAAATTGACAGCTGCCAGATGTGAACAAGGGGGACTTAAAGAATGAGAGCGATGGTCGTTAAAGAGTATATACCGTACAGATGCTAAGGTGGGGCCCCGACATGGGATACTCACCACACACGGGGATATGAACACACACAAAATGCGCCACACACTACCACATGCTTGAACACATATACCACCCTCAGCACACATTTCACCACACATACACCAACCTCGCCACATAAAAGTCGAAACACAAAGGTCACTGCTTAAAAATTTCCAAGCGCAAAACTTGCCACATGTAAAACTCGCCACATGCAAAACTAGGCTCACGCAAAACTAGCCACACGTGCAAAACTCACCTCATGAAAAACTTGCCACACGCAAAACTTGCACACGTGGAAAAAATTGCCCCATGCAAAAAAGTTGCAACACATGCAAAAGTTGCCTCACACAAAACTTGCACATACTCAAAACGCACCACACATAAAACTCACCACGCGCAAAACTCGCCATGCGCAAAACTTGCTGCACACAACTTGTTGCACTAACCTGTCACATGCAACTCGACACAAAAAAAGTTGCTACACGCATGTCGCCACACAAAACTCATCTCACAAAAGTCGTTACATGCATGTCGCCACACGCAACTCAACACACACAACTTGACTCATGAAACTCACCCTAAAACGCACACAAGTCTGGTTTTATCCTTCAAAGATAAAAATCTGATTAATAAGCAGACAAACTACAAGAGCAACAAATGTACCATATAGGAAATCCGGCAGCTGTCAGTCACATGACCTGTCTATTATGTGTATGTGTGAGCTAATATATACTGCCAGGGGGAGGGCTTCCTGTTGGCTGGGGATTTATCAGGCTGCCAATAGCACACAATCACAGTTCAGCTTCTATTTTGCTACAGTTAATTAATCTGAGCTCTGATTGGTTAATATAGGCAACAAGGGACATTCTCAGTATAAGAAAGCTTGTGTGAGGTAATAGCATGTCAGTTAGGGTGTGTTGGTGGAAAGGCTGATGTCAGTCACATTACCTCTATGTGAGAGGATATAGAAACTGCCAGTTACAGACTATTTTTACGACAATAATGCCTCATAAGAAAAGGAATTCCATGGCACGAATGTCAGCTGATGCGAAAAGAAAAGCTGAATTACGGGCCAATTAAAAATGTGAAGACCGAGAAACAAGGCTGACACACATGAGAACAGCAGCTGCTTCCTCAAGGGCCAATGAACTTTCTGAGGAGAGGGAAGCGAGGCTTGCAGACATGAAAACAGTTCTTTCATTTTAATAATTACATTTCTATCTATTTGTCTTGTGGTTTTTGTGTGCAGAATAAATTTTTGTTAACACCTTCTATTGTGCTAACAGCAGTTATTAATCCGGGCGAAGCTGAGTAGTACAGCTAGTTATCTAGATATATAAAGTTGAGTGTATGTATGTATGTCCATATAAAAAGAAGAATAAAGTATGACGGCACCAGGATAGGTGGTTTTAGATGGCCTTCAAGTGAGCAATTTACTGCAACAATCAAAGTCTCTCATGGCAATCGGACCAACGGTGGACTACAATCGCGCTGTGGTGCTCTACCAAACAGTAATTCGTATTGAACATGCAAGAAAAAAGAAAAGGTGGCACTCACCAAGTGATGTATTAAAAATTGGATTGGATACCCTGCTGCGTGATTTGAGGTCCCGATCATTACCATGGTAATCCAAATGTCATCATGACAATATCCGGGTCACCAGGGCTAGGAAACTTGCTCACCATGCCCAGTGCATAATCAGCAACTTTCCCTGTCAGTGCAGAGCTGACAGTTTATACAGCATGGGGATGATTATGTAAATGTTGTTGTAAAAATGATGGTCAACTTTTAACCCTTATAACTTCCTAACAAAAAAAATTGGCTCCAAAATTGTGCTGATGTAAAGTAGATATGTGGGAAATGTAATTTATTAACTACTAGATTGTGGCCCGATTCTAACGCATCGGGTATTCTAGAATATGCATGTCCCCGTAGTATATGGACAATGATGATTCCAGAATTCGCCGCAGACTGTGCCCGTCGCTGATTGGTCGAGGCAACCTTTATGACATCATCGTCGCCATGGCAACCATTATGACATCTACGTCGATACTGTGCCCATCGCTGATTGGTCGAGGCGAATTCGCGGCAGACTGTGCCCGTCGCTGATTGGTCGAGGCAACCTTTATGACATCATCGTCGCCATGCTGTGCCCGTCGCTGATTGGTCGAGGCCTGATTTCCAGGACAGACAGACAGAAAAACCCTTAGACAATTATATATATAGATTTTGTGTGACATATCTCTGTGATTTAAGGACATGAAAATTCAAATTTGGAAAACTGAAATTTTCTAAATTTTTGACAAATTTCCATTTTTTCCACAAATAAACGTAAGTCATAGCAAAGAAATTTTACCACTATCAAAAAGTAGAATATGTCACGAAAAACATTCTCAGAATCACCAGGATCCCTTAAAGTGTTCCAGAATTATTACCTCATAAATTGACAGTGGTCAGAATTGTAAAAATTGGCCTGGTAATTTACCACCTTCAGGGGTAAAGTGGTTAAGCAACTGTATTCTGTCATCAATATTTTGGATGCACATGTTGATAGCAGACTCAAACCAATTCTGATGTCATAATAATCCAATGGAAAGTCAATAAAAAAGGAAATTATTTCAATTTATCTCACCGCACGAACACTGCCAGAAAAAGCCGAAGACCGCCGAGTGCAGTGAATACTGCTGGCAGTTAATGAGCGGCTCAGGTAGCAGATGCGGCTGGGACACTGCAGGACGGGAGGACGCATCGCTGGACAGCTAAGTATAATTATAATGTTTATTATTAATTTTCAGCTTTTTTTTTACAGCCCCCAACCCCACCCCCTGCCCCATCTCGTATATGTAAAGTCCGAGTTTGGGGTTTGGCCGCAAGTTTGTGTCATCTCCGGCCCCGAACTCGAACATTACAAAAACATCGGGGGGTTCGTCCATCACTAAAATTAACATCTCAAAATTAACATCCCATCTGTAAAACAATAGAGAATTTTACTTTGTTTTGATTAAGTAATAAAATTTAGCCCTAGTTTGTTTTCCTTTATGTAAAAACCCTTCCTAGTGTACAAGTCAATAAACATTGTAGTTGGCCTGGGGGAAGACTTTTTTTAAGTCTCTTTGCTTATTATTTTATATTTTATACCGTCTTATGGATAACCTTAGACTTTTCTTGGGGATATCAAAATGAGCTGTCCCAAATGCTCCAACCCAATTCTACACTATCAAACTTCCCTGCTCCAAATTCGTAGATGACATTACTATCGTATATTACATTCGTCATACATTACGTAAACTTTGGGTTATCCTAGTAATTTCACAGAGATAATGCGTGACTATACAACTGGGAGGTCACATCTGCAGAACCTTCTGGGTAATTTCTTTCTCAGAAGCCGAGCTCCGTGATCTCAGGTCTATAGAGAATCTGCTTGAATACCCAAAGGGGATAAATCTCAATATGCAAAGGCATATATATATGCACATTTATGTACATATATAATGGCATAATGCATTCCTCTTCCAAGATGTTTTAGACTCTGGTACTGAGACACTTGCGAACAGCTTTACGTGACAAGGTGGAAATTGGAGTTAGGTCAAGGAAAAGTAAGAATTTCAAGTGAGTATTAAAAATATTCTTGAAGTTTCTTAAATGTCATACCCCTTTAATGCTAGTCAAAAGTTGGACAATTAAAAACACTTGTCAGATTCTATACAGCACATAACCATTCACTGACTACTTATGCATCAACTTAAAGGCTGCACACATATGGTGGACATCGTCTCTTGAAGGACAACATAGGGAGGTGGAATCAGCTGCCATCTTTGGGCATTTCCTTGACTGAAAGGGCTTAGATTTATTATTACTCAGATTATGGACTAAAACTTGTAGATCCCTGAAAAGATTATTGGGAGGTCTACCTAGTACCTCGTCTCATTTCACCTTTTTTTAGCTCTAACAATTTCCAAACATCCTTATTAGGGTTGAGCGAAACGGGTCGAACATTTTCAAAAGTCGCCGACTTTTGGCGAAGTCGAGTTTCATGAAACCCGATCCGACCCCTGTGCGTGGTCGGCCATGCGGTACGCGACTTTCGCGCCAAAGTCGCGTTTCAATGACGCGAAAAGCGCCATTTCTCAGCCAATGAAGGTAAACGCAGAGTGTGGGCAGCGTGATGACATAGGTCCTGGTCCCCACCATCTTAGAGAAGGGCATTGCAGTGATTGGCTTGCTGTCTGCGGCGTCACAGGGGCTATAAAGGGGAGTTCCCGCCAACCGCCATGTTACTGCTGCTGATCTGAGCTTAGGGAGAGGTTGCTGCCGCTTTGTCAGAAGCAGGGATAGCGTTAGGCAGGGTCCATTAACCACAAAACCGCTTGTGCTGTAGCGATTTCCACTGCCCAACACCACCTTCGGTGTGCAGGGACAGTGGAAGCTCCTTTTTTTTTTTTTTCCTCAGCGCTGTAGCTCATTGGGCTGCCCTAGAAGGCTCCCTGATAGCTGCATTGCTGTGTGTACGCCGCTGTGCAAAGCAACTGCTTTTTTCAAAGCACAAATCCTCTTGTTCCTTCCTTTCTGCACAGCTATCTTGTTTGTTTGTCCACACTTTTTATTTAATTTGTGCGTCAGTCCACTCCTTATTGCTGCCTGCCATACCTGGCTGAGATTACTGCAGGGAGATAGTAATTGAAGGACAGTTCCTTTTTTTTTTTTTTTGTGGGAGATTAAGATTGACATTTCTGCTAGAGTGCCATCCCTGTCTGTGCCATCTCTCACTCAGTGGGCCATAGAAAGCCTATTTATTTTTTTGCTTGATTTGGGTTCCAAAATCTACCAGAAAAAATCACAACATCAATCAGTGGGAGAAAAATATTGGCCTCAGGGCTTGTGTGCCACTCCTTACTCCTGTGTGTGCCATTTCTCACTCAGTGGGCCATAGAAAGCCTATTAATTTTTTTGCTTGATTTGGGTTCTAAATTCTACCTGAAAAAATCAATAAATCAATCAGTGGGAGATTAATATTGGCCTTTAGGCTTGTGTGCCAGTCCTAAGCGTGCCATCTCTCTCTCTCTCAGATAGTGGGCCATAGAAAGCCTATTTTTTTATTATTTTATTGGGTTTATAAATTTTCCCTGGAAAAAAAAAAAAAGTGGGAGATTAATATTGGCCTCTGGGCTTGTGTGCCAGTCCTGAGCGTG
The DNA here is from genome assembly GCF_032444005.1 of Ranitomeya imitator. Lineage (NCBI taxonomy): Eukaryota > Metazoa > Chordata > Amphibia > Anura > Dendrobatidae > Ranitomeya > Ranitomeya imitator. Next base: position 685,698,676 of record NC_091285.1, read on the forward strand.
CCATCTCTCTCACAAATAGTGGGCCATAGAAAGCCTATTTATTTTTTTGGTTGATTTGGGTTCATAATTCTACCTGAAAAAATCAATCAATCAATCAGTGGGAGATTAATATTGGCCTTTGGGCTTGTGTGCCAGTCCTAAGCGTGCCATCTCTCTCTCTCAGATAGTGGGCCATAGAAAGCCTATTTATTATTATTTTTTTTATTGGGTTTATAAATTTTCCCTGGAAAAAAAAAAAATGGGAGATTAATATTGGCCTCTGGGCTTGTGTGCCAGTCCTGAGCGTGCCATCTCTCTCACAAATAGTGGGCCATAGAAAGCCTATTAATTTTTTTGCTTGATTTGGGTTCCAAAATCTACCTGAAAAAAATCACTAAATCAATCAGTGGGAGATTAATATTGGCCTCTGGGCTTGTGTGCCACTCCTGACTCCTCTGTGCGTCATCTGTCACTCAGTGGGCCCTAGAAAGCCTATTTTTTGTTTTATTTGTTTTCTAAATTCTCCCTGAAACAATCATTTTATTTTCTTTGGTTTCTAAATTATTCCTGAAAAAAATCATTTTTTTGGTATTTTTTTTTCTCTCAAGTCTCCCTGAAAAAAAAAAAAAAAAAAAATCTGTGGGAGATTCATATTGCCCCTTCTGCTTGTGTGCCAGTCTTGACTCCTGGGTGTGCCATCTCTCTCTCTCTCCCCAATTGTGGGCCATAGAAAGCCTATTAATTTTTTTGCTTGATTTGGGTTCCAAAATCTACCAAAAAAAATCACTAAATCAATCAGTGGGAGATTAATATTGGCCTCTGGGCTTGTGTGCCACTCCTGACTCCTGTGTGCGTCATCTGTCACTCAGTGGGCCCTAGAAAGCCTATTTTTTGTTTTATTTGTTTTCTAAATTCTCCCTGAAACAATCATTTTATTTTCTTTGGTTTCTAAATTATTCCTGAAAAAAATCATTTTTTGGGTATTTTTTTTTCTCTCAAGTCTCCCTGAAAAAAAAAAAAAAAAAAAAAATATGTGGGAGATTCATATTGCCCCTTCTGCTTGTGTGCCAGTCTTGACTCCTGGGTGTGCCATCTCTCTCTCTCTCCCCAATTGTGGGCCATAGAAAGCCTATTAATTTTTTTGCTTGATTTGGGTTCCAAAATCTACCAAAAAAAATAACTAAATCAATCGGTGGGAGATTAATATTGGCCTCTGGGCTTGTGTGCCACTCCTGACTCCTGTGTGCGTCCTCTCTCACTCAGTGGGCCCTACAAAGCCTTTTTTTTTTTTTTTTCCTAAATTCTCCCTGAAACAATCATTTCATTTTATTTGTTTTATAAATTCTTCTGTAAAAAATAATTTTTTTTTAATTTTTTTTTTTTCTGAAGTCTCCCTTTAAAAAAAAACAAACACAAATCAGTGGGAGATAAATATTTACATTTGCGCTTCAGTGACAGTCCTGCGTGTGTGCCATCTCATTTGTTGCCAACAACAACAGAGTGTGTAACATTGTGCCTGATTTTCGTTGTGGTCTCACCCACCTGTAAAGGGGTAGCTAAATCATACTGAAGTTATAGCTCACCGTGTAAGTTGTGTGACAGCAACAAATACCGTTCATTTGTTAACGTTTTTAAAACAATGAGGAAGTCTGGTGGAAGAGATCGTGGCCGGGGGCGTTCATTGTCAGCTGGTAATGAGGGTAGTGGTAGTGGTGGAGCATCAGCTGGTCGTGGGAAAAAAAATATTGCACCTAAGTCTGGAGCTGTGGAGCCAGGTTCGTCGTCTGGCTACACAAGGCCTCGAACGCTCCCTTTTCTGGGAGTAGGAAAACCGCTTTTAAAGCCGGAGCAGCAAGAGCAAGTTTTGGCTTATCTTGCTGACTCAGCCTCTAGCTCTTTTGCCTCCTCTCGTGAAACTGGTAAATGTCAAAGCAGCGCGTCGTTAGTGGATGTTCACGGTCAGGGACAAGTCGCTTCCTTGTCCTCTTCAGCAAAAACAACAACAGAGAAGAATGCAGCAGGCGACACAACGGGTTACTCCATGGAGCTCTTTACACATACCGTCCCTGGCTTAGAAAGTGAAGCAGTTAACAGTCCATGCCCATTACAAGTTGAATCTGACATGGAGTGCACTGATGCACAGCCACAGCCAGACTACTATCCTGGTCCTTTGACTCAGACCACAACATTGCCATCGCAGGGTGCTGATCAAGAATCAGACCCTGATGAGACTATGTTGCCCCATCACGAACGCTATACCACCGACCGCCACGGTGACACAGACGAAGTTGCACACGAGCTACAAGAAGAGGTAATAGATGACCCAGTTCTTGACCCCGATTGGCAGCCATTGGGGGAACAGGGTGCAGGCGGCAGCAGTTCTGAAGCGGAGGAGGAGGGGCCGCAGCAGGCATCAACATCGCAACAGGTTCCATCTGCCGGGCCCGTATCTTGCCCAAAACGCGTGGCAAAGCTAAAACCTGTTGGAGGTCAGCGTGGCCATCCGGTTAAAGCTCAGTCTGCAATGCCTGAAAAGGTATCCGATGCTAGAAAGAGTGCAGTCTGGCATTTTTTTAAACAACATCCAATTGATCAGCGCAAAGTCATCTGTCAAAAATGTTCAACTACCTTAAGCAGAGGACAGAATCTGAAAAGTCTCAATACAAGTTGCATGCATAGACATTTAACCACCATGCATTTGCAAGCCTGGACTAACTACCAAACGTCCCTTAAGGTTGTAGCACCCTCGGCCAATGAAGCTAGTCATCAACGCAACATCCCTTCCGGCAGTGTAGGGCCACCATTTTCCGCACCACCTGCAGTATCTGTGCAGGTTTCTTTGCCAGGCCAAAGCCGTCAGGGTCAGGGAATCACCAGTTTCGTAGTAGGAAACACTGCATCTAGGGCACCGGTGGCAACAATACCATCTCCCACCGTCTCTCAGTCTGCCATGTCCACTGGCACCCCCGCTAGTTCCACGATCTCCAGCTCTCCAGTCCAGCTCACCCTACATGAGACTATGGTTAGAAAAAGGAAGTACTTAGCCTCGCATCCGCGTACACAGGGTTTGAACGCACACATAGCTAGACTAATCTCGTTAGAGATGATGCCCTACCGGTTAGTTGAAAGCGAAGCTTTCAAAGCCCTGATGGACTACGCTGTACCACGCTACGAGCTACCCAGTCGACACTTTTTTTCCAGAAAAGCCATCCCAGCCCTCCACCAGCATGTTAAAGAGCGCATCGTCCATGCACTCAGGCAATCTGTGAGCACAAAGGTGCACCTGACAACAGATGCATGGACCAGTAGGCATGGCCAGGGACGTTACGTGTCCATCACGGCACACTGGGTAAATGTGGTGGATGCAGGGTCCACAGGGGACAGCAAGTTTGGGACAGTTCTGCCTAGCCCACGGTCTAGGAAACAATTGGCTGTAGCCGTTCGCACCCCCTCCTCCTCCTCTTCGTCCTCCTGCAGAAGCGAGAGCTCGTCCACAGACCGCAGTCGCACAACCACTCCATCCGCAGCTGCCACTGTTGCACACCAGGTCTCCCATTATGGGGCAGCTACTGGCAAACGTCAGCAGGCTGTATTGGCTATGAAGTGTTTGGGCGACAACAGACACACCGCGGAAGTTCTGTCCGAGTTCTTGCAGAAAGAAACGCAGTCGTGGCTGGGCACTGTAGATCTTGAGGCAGGCAAGGTAGTTAGTGATAACGGAAGGAATTTCATGGCTGCCATCTCCCTTTCCCAACTGAAACACATTCCTTGCCTGGCTCACATCTTAAACCTGGTGGTGCAGTGCTTCCTGAAAAGTTATCCGGGGTTATCCGACCTGCTCCTCAAAGTGCGTGGACTTTGCTCACATATCCGCCGTTCGCCTGTACACTCCAGCCGTATGCAGACCTATCAGCGTTCTTTGAACCTTCCCCAGCATCGCCTAATCATAGACGTTGCAACAAGGTGGAACTCAACACTGCACATGCTTCAGAGACTGTGTGAACAGAGGCGGGCTGTTATGTTTTTGTGGGAGGATACACATACACGGGCAGGCAGTAGGATGGCAGACATGGAGTTGTCAGGTGTGCAGTGGTCGAAGATTCAAGACATGTGTCAAGTCCTTCAGTGTTTTGAGGAATGCACACGGCTGGTTAGTGCAGACAACGCCATAATAAGCATGAGCATCCCCCTAATGCGTCTGCTGATGCAAAGTTTGACGCACATAAAGGATCAGGCGTCTGCAGCTGAGGAAGAGGAAAGCCTTGATGACAGTCAGCCATTGTCTGGCCAGGGCAGTGTACAGGACGAGGTAGCGGGCGAAGAGGAGGAGGAGGACGAGGAGGATGATGGGGATGATTATATTTTTAATGAGGAAGCTTTTCCGGGGCCACTGGAAATTGGTGGCGCGGCAAGGCCGGGTTCTGGTTTTTTGAGGGACACAAGTGACGTGGATTTGCCTGAAACTGCCCCTCAACCAAGCACAACCGCAGATTTGAGAACTGGAACTTTGGCCCACATGGCGGATTATGCCTTACGTATCCTCAAAAGGGACACACGCATAACTAAAATGATGAATGATGACGATTACTGGTTGGCCTGCCTCCTTGATCCTCGCTATAAAGGCAAATTGCAAAATATAATGCCACATGAGAACTTGGAACTAATATTAGCAACCAAATAATCAACTCTTGTTGACCGTTTGCTTCTGGCATTCCCTGCACACAGCGCCCGTGATCGTTCTCACACGAGCTCCAGGGGCCAGCAGACCAGAGGAGTTAGAGGGGCAGAAATCAGAAGTGGCGTTGGCCAGAGGGGTTTTCTGACCAGGTTGTGGAGTGATTTTGCTATGACCGCAGACAGGACAGGTACTGCAGCATCAATTCAAAGTGACAGGAGACAACATTTGTCCAGTATGGTTACAAACTATTTTTCATCCCTTATCGATGTTCTCCCTCAACCGTCATTCCCATTTGATTACTGGGCATCAAAATTAGACACCTGGCCAGAATTGGCAGAATATGCATTGCAGGAGCTTGCTTGCCCGGCAGCTAGTGTCCTATCAGAAAGAGTATTCAGTGCTGCAGGTTCAATACTAACAGAAAAAAGGACTCGTCTGGCTACCCAAAATGTAGATGATCTAACCTTCATTAAAATGAACCACAACTGGATTTCGAAATCTTTTGCCCCACCTTGCCCGGCTGACACCTAGCTTTCCTATGAAAAGGTCTTGCCTGTGGACTATTCTGAATGCCTTTTCCAATCTCGTAATTTTCAGCACCTGATTGTCCAGCATACGACATGTTTACACCTCACTAAATGGCCAAACTCCCCACACGGGGCCGTGGTATCGACACTTGGCGACAGCACCCGTGAGAGTGCAGTTTGTCTGAAGAGGTGGGTGAGCCCGCTTTTGGTCGACGGCACTGCCACTGGGTCCCTCCTAGTACAATAAAGTGTCTCTGGCGGTGGTGGTGCGCACCCAACGTCAGACACACCGTTGTAATATGAGGGGCCCTGGGCCTGTACCGCCGGCCACAAGACAGTTTCCCCCCACCCCAGCTCAAACAGTGCTCTACCACTTGCAAAATTATCTCACAGCTCCACCAATGTTTAGTCTATGCGCTGACATCCTTCAATGCCTGCCACTGACAATACCATTGTATTGACATTTTTGTTATGTTAGGCCTTCGATGCCTGTCTGTGGTCACTCCTTCCACGAGGCCTCCACTGACCACACCACTGCTGCCCGTGTACCCCTGGAACCAATTTAAAATTGCCTACAGCCATGTGTTATTATTTTAGGCCTTCGATGCCTGTCTGCGGTCACTCCTTCCACTAGGCCTCTACTGACCACACCACTGCTGCCAGTGTACCCCTGGAACCAATTTAAAATTGCCTACAGCCAGCCCAATTTTTTTATTTTAGGCCTTCGATGCCTGTCTGCGGTCCATTCTTTCAACTACTACTACACTGACCAGGGCACTGCTGCCCGTGTACCCCTGGAACCAATTTAAAATTGCCTACAGCCATGTGTTATTATTTTAGGCCTTCGATGCCTGTCTGCGGTCACTCCTTCCACTAGGCCTCCACTGACCACACCACTGCTGCCCGTGTACCCCTGGAACCAATTTAAAATTGCCTACAGCCATGTGTTATTATTTTAGGCCTTCGATGCCTGTCTGCGGTCACTCCTTCCACTAGGCCTCCACTGACCACACCACTGCTGCCCGTGTACCCCTGGAACCAATTTAAAATTGCCTACAGCCAGCCCAATTTTTTTATTTTAGGCCTTCGATGCCTGTCTGCGGTCCATTCTTTCAACTACTACTACACTGACCAGGGCACTGCTGCCCGTGTACCCCTGGAACCAACATCAGAAAATATAAAAATAAGTATTTTGCTTACAAAAAAGAAAATACTGGAGAGATATCAAATGCAGACATTTAAAACAAACACACAACTAAAATCTGGTACAGTACTAAAAATGGCCACCAGCTACAATTACTTTCTCCTGCAAGTAGTTAACTGAAAGGTTTTTTAAATTGAAAACACAGATATGGCATCCACCGAGTGTTGTCCTGTCGCGTCTTCTTTATATTATTGCCGAGAAGATGCAAAACAATGAAAATAATAAAATCATTAATTACCAAAATAATAGAGAAAGTCAACACCACATTGCAAATAAACATTCATTCCAAATTAAGAAGCAGGGCGCGTCCGAGGGTGAGTATGTACCTAATAAGAATATAATCACCCTCGGACGCGCAATGCTTATTTCCAACAGCCTTCCTTCCTAAGAATCAGCCCTTCCGTGGTGTAGAGAGACGTTGTGTTACACTCCAAGGTGTTCCCCAGGTTGCCTTTCCTGAGCTTCAATCTTCCGGCTCTCGTTTAGTAGTTCTTGGAAACTACACTGCATTAGGCCTTCAAATTGGGTATGGGGTGTAGAGAGAGGGTGTGTTACACTCCAAGGTGTTCCCCAGGTTGCCTTTCCTGAGCTTCGATCTTCATGCTCTCGTTTAGTAGTTGTCGGAAACTACGCTGCATTAGGCCTACAAATTGGGTATGGGGTGGAGAGAGATGGTGTGTTACACTCCAAGGTGTTCCCCAGGTTTCCTTGCCATTGCTTCGGTCTTCCGACTCTCGTTTGGTAGTTGTAGAAAAGTACACTGCATTAGGCCTACAAAATGGGTATGGGGTGGAGAGAGATGGTGTGTTACACTCCAAGGTGTTCCCCAGGTTGCCTTTCCTGAGCTTCGATCTTCCGGCTCTCGTTTAGTAGTTCTTGGAACTACACTGCATTAGGCCTACAAATTGGGTATGGGGTGGAGAGAGATGGTGTGTTACACTCCAAGGTGTTCCCCAGGTTTCCTTGCCATTGCTTCGGTCTTCCGACTCTCGTTTAGTAGTTGTAGAAAAGTACACTGCATTAGGCCTACAAAATGGGTATGGGGTGGAGAGAGATGGTGTGTTACACTCCAAGGTGTTCCCCAGGTTGCCTTTCCTGAGCTTCTATCTTCAGGCTCTCATTAAATTGTGGTTAAATGGAACAACTGCATTTGGCGTACTAGTTGGTTTGGGGCCTACTATCGGTGTCTGCCACTCCTTGCTGTTCTCCTGGTTTCCTGTCCTGAAATTCCATTTTCAGGCTCTCGTTAAGTAGTTGTTAATGTTAGACTGCATTTGGCCTACTAGTTTGGTTGGGGCCTACTATCTGTGTCTGCCACTCCTTGCTGTTCTCCTCCACTGAACAAAGCTGTGCCGCCTGTTTACTACGGTTGCCAATTTTGAACTGCATTTCGACTACTTACTGATTTGGCCCTACTCTCTGTGTCAGCCTCTCATTCCAGTTGTCCTCCACTGCAATGCCCCCTGGTTATTCCTGTGTTACCAATTTTGAACTGCATTTAGCCCACTTTATTCTTTGGGCCTATATCTGTGTTTCCACTTCATCGTGCCCATTGCCCAGCCAGTGATAGATGAGTCTGCTGGTACATTGACCCATAACGCAACATTCCCCGTGCATGCTACACAACAACATTGTGACCCTGCTGAAAGTCAGGTTGCTCTTCCCGCATACCATACCACCTTACACGGGGACAAAGAGGAAGGTGCAGATGAAAGTGCAGGTTCCTTCATCAGGTGGGGGGAGGAATACTAGTTGGCGACGTCACTGGCACAGTGCTTCTCATAGTACGCAAAAGTGTTGCTGCCGGTGGGAGGCGCCCCCGCCGTGCAAACACACCGCTGTACTTTGAGGGGCCCTGTGCCAGTGCCAATGCCAACAAGTGGGCCCCCCCTGCTTGCTCAGGATCACAGCACTTGCAAAGTTGAAATACTTACCTCTCCCTGCTCCACTGCCGTGACGTGGTCCAGATTTCCTGGGCCCACTAATTACTTGAACCAGCCCTACCCCACACAACTTTAGCCAAATGACCCCCAATTTCAAATGCCTTCCAATTATTATAAGGTAAATTACGCTTGACAAGCTTCATTAAGAAGAATGGATGGTTTTGACATTAAAATGGGCACTCTAGGTGTTTTCCTGGCCCCCACTCACTGCCGACTATGCTGCCCCATTGACTTGCATTGGGTTTCGTGTTTCGGTCGATCCCGACTTTACGTCATAATCGGCCGATTTCACTCGACCCGACTTTTGAGATAGTCGGGTTTCGCGAAACCCGGCTCGACTCTAAAAAGGTCAAGGTCGCTCAACTCTAATCCTTATCATTCTTGACTCTTTTTCTTAACTCGCCATTTCTACTAACACATTCACTCTACAACATTGGAGACAAATCCCAGGGAAACCAAATAGCGGGGTAGTATGTTCTGACAATATAGATGACTACTACTACAGTATGGAGGATGACTACTGCAACCTCCTGCTCTGTGGCCTCCCCTCTAACACTCTCGCACCCCTCCAATCTATTCTAAACTCTGCTGCCTGACTAATCCACTTGTCCTCCCGCTATTCCCCGGCCTCTCCCCTCTGTCAATCCCTTCACTGGCTCCCCATTTCCCAGAGACTGCAGTACAAAAGCCTAACCATGACGTACAAAGCCATGCACAACTTGTCTCCTCCATACATCTGTGACCTCGTCTCCCGGTACTTACCTACACGCAACCTCCGATCCTCACAAGATCTCCTTCTCTACTCCCCTCTTATCTCCTCTTCCCACAATCGTATACAAGATTTCTCTCGCACATCCCCCCTACTCTGGAACTCTCTACCACAACACATCAGACTCTCGCCTACCATCGAAACCTTCAAAAAGAACCTGAAGACCTACCTCTTCTGACAAACCTACAACCTTCAGTAACCGCTATACAGGATGGGACATACAGAATATAGAGGCAGGGAATATAGAAAAAGAGAATTAAGCAGGCATTTTAGGATGAACCTGGATAGTGAGATGACATTGCAGGTCATAACTTACTAATAGATAACTAGCTGAATAACTGAATAAACATTACAAATAGGCATACACCAGCTCAGCAGTAAAGAAAAGCTTCCATCCATTAAGCCGTGTATGTTGAGGTCATCTTGACATTACTATGGCTGTTTTGTGCTAGAGTAGTTGATAAGCGGTGGATACCTTCCTACTCCCAGGAGACCTCAGAGTGTTATACAAACTTTGTCAGGGCAGTTGAAGATATTGCCATAATTGTGATCTGCAGTGAATTTATCAAATTTTTTTGGAAACATTCTGAAAAGCTTGTAAATCTAATTTGTAAAAGATTCCCTCATCTCTACTATGTATTAATGTCTTGATGGTGATGATGATTGCCTTTTTTCTAGTTCCTAGAAAATATGATAATTTTTTTACTATTGATACTTTGGTTTTAGTGGTTTTCATCTATAGGGGTGACGAATTAGCTATTAATACAGTTTATACAGTAAGAATAATAAGTTAAAGATAACGAAGATTCTTACTGACGTTCCAAACAGGAAGATTGTGTCTGTCAAAACTAATTAAAATGGTGGTCATTCTACTTTGTGTTCAAGAAAATCGAATGGGTTGACTTTTTGTGTTTAACAGTGATAACTCAATAGCAGAGATGTAAGTTTCGATCGGCTGAAGAAAAAGTTATTATTATTATTATTCATTTTTATAGCACCATTTATTCCATGGCACTTTACATGTGAATGGGGCAAATATAGACAAGTACAATAAACATGACTAAAACAAGGCACACACAAGTACAGGAGGAGAGAGGACCCTGCCCGCGAGGGCTCACAGTCTACAGGGGATGGGTGAGGATACACTAGGTGAGGGTGGAGCTGGTCATGTGGCAGTTCAGTAGACTGGGGATCACTGCAGGTTGTAGGCTTGTCAGAAGAGGTGGGTCTTCAGGTTCTGTTTGAAGGTTTCCGTGGTAGGCAAGAGTCTGATGTGTTGGGGTAGAGAGTTCCAGAGTATGGGGGAAGCACGGGAGAAGTCTTGGATGCGGTTGTGGGAGGAAGAGATGAGAGAGGAGTAGAGAATGAGATCATGAGATGATCGAAGGTTGCGTGTCGGTAGGTAACGGGAGACCATGTCACAGATGTATGGAGGAGTCAGATTGTGAAAAGCTTTGTATGTCATTGTTAGTGTTTTGAACTGTAGCTTCTGGGCAATAGGAAGCCAGTGAAGGTCCTGGCAGAGAGGAGAGGCTGGGGAGTAACGGGGAGACAGGTGGATTAGTCGGGCAGCAGAGTTTAGGATGGATTGGAGTGGTGCCAGAGTGCTAGAGGGGAGGCCAGAGAGTAGAAGGTTGCAGTAGTCGAGGCGGGAGATGATAAAGACATGTATTAGTGTTTTTATGGTTTCATGGTCAATGAATGTACGGATCGGAAAATGTTTTTGAGTTGGAATCGGCAAGAGGAGGCAAGGGCTTGGATATGTGGCTTGAAAGAGAGGGTAGAGTCAAGGATCACCCCAAGGCACCAAGCGTGCGGGACCGGGGAAAGTGAGCAGCCATTGACATTGATGGGTAGAGTGAGGTGGGGGAAAGATTATGAATTTTCAAGTTTGAGTCAAATTTTGCTTCTAGTTCAAAGCGAATTCGAACAATCTTTGTGTGATTAAAAAAAATGTCCAGAATTATTTTACACTGTTGAAGACTCAGTGAGCATGTTAATGGAGGCAAGTGCAACCATGCGCGTTTCCTCATATTGCTCTGCAACAATCAGATCACGGGTTATAGAGCGGCATATTGGGGTGATAAGACGTAGGGGCAGGCCAAGGAACAACATTTTAGGGCTATTCCGTGTAGGGAATGAAGTGCCCAGAGCACACTGAATAGGGATAAAATTCTCTAATGCATTTGTAGTGTACGACTTCAGTGCTGATGTACCATTCCAAAAAGTGATGTGATAATAAATTGAAGTGTCAAGCAGTGAATATTAATCAAAGAGTCAAGTGTTATGGATGGAATTTCTTTAGCTGTACAGTATAGTCACTCAATGTGACTATGAATTGATTGAGCTTTTCTTGGCAGATGGAGGCACTCTGGACGCCGTCTGACCTGTGATCCGGCGGTGTCCATCTTTTTAGGATCACATAAAAGTGCCGACGGCCACAGTTTTGTGCACTTCTGAAAAGAAGGACACTACCGAACAGAGGTTAAACGGAGTCCAGAGCAACTCTGCTGCCTCATTATAGTGACTGGATCCTTCAGGAGTTTCATCTAAATCATCTAAATCACGTCACTCAGAGATTTAAATGGAAATCCCAAAGTAAGTTGGTCAGCGTAGAGTGCCGGATAATTGTGATCCCAAACATTATGAAAAATGTTCCCAATAAAAGCTTTTAGTATTATTATTAGACATTTTTATAGCACTATCTATTCCATGGCGCTTTACATGTGAAAAGGGACACATATAGACAAGTACAATATGCATGAGCAAAAACAAGGCACACACAAGTGCAGAAGGAGAGAGGACCCTGCCCACGAGGGCTCTCAGTCTACAGATGATGAGTGGTGATACACAATAGGAGAGGGTAGAGCTGGTTATGTGGTGGTTCAGTATACAGGGGATCACTGCAGGCTGTAGGCTTGTCGGAAGAAGTGGGTCTTCAGGTTCTTTTTGCAGGTTTCCGTTGTAGGCGAGAGTCTGATGTGTTGTGGTAGAGTTCCAGAGTATGGGGGATGTGTGGGAGAAATCTTGTATGCGGTTGTTGGAAGAAGAGATGAGAGGGGAGTAGAGAAGGAGATCTTGAGAGGATCGAAGGTTGCGTGTAGGTAGGTACCGGGAGACTATGTCACGAATGTACGGAGGAGACATGTTGTGGATGGCTTTGTATGTCATAGTTAGGGTTTTGAACTGGAGACTCTGGACAATAGGAAGCCAGCTTCAACTCAATCCACAAAAAAATGTCTCCACCCAGGTCTGTCATTTGTTTATGAAAAATAGGGAGCTTCCATGTTACTGGTAGTACAAAGGCACTGGAAAAGCAAAATGGCTTCTCTCCAACCAAACGAAATTCAGTAAATTCTCCTCTCTCATATCCAATTGCCCCTCTCCATTCTGAGCCCCACAGTGTATCTAAACCACATATAGCGTCCACATGTTTGGCATTTCTGAAGCGATGAGAGCCCGCCTAACTTACGGGTGCATGTCTCCAGAAGCATTGGCTGGGCTTACCATGCTGGTGACTGCTACATACTTGTCACTACAGCGTACTGGTCAGTACAACGGCAGTCTGCAATTTTCACTCGACAACATTCATTGCTGCTTGTTTCTAGAAAATACCCATGAAGTCAAAATTGTCACTACAACAGTAGATAAATTCCCAAAGGAGTATAATTTCCAAAATGGGGTCACTTGAGGGGGGATTCTGCTCTTCCAGCAGTTAGGGCCTCTGTAAAGGTAAATAGCGCTCCGTTTATCCCGAGTCTCTCCGTATGGCTAGGACGTATTGTATAGCCACATATGGGTATTTCCACGTTGAGTAGAAATTGTGAGACAAATTTTGGTGCCATTTTTACCCACTCCCGGTGTGAAAATGTAAAATCTGGGGCATGTCAAAGTTCAATTTTCTAGTGTGGTGTTTGCCTAGAGACAGGCATTGAAGGGTCAATTTATCTAATAAAGGGGGTGATCAGAAAATCCTGGTGGATTTACTAGCGCAATACAAGAGTGATGTCGGGTATGAACATGAGACATGTTCTTATTTGCCATTATGTATTAATTTCTAAGTTTACTATTACTATTAATGTAATCACATTCATCCTCATCCATGTGTTTCCATTTGTTTTTGTGTTTATATGAGTTTTATTCATTCTTATTTTTGCTTGGACATGTTCGATCATGTAGACCAACAGGATATGACATATAATGCCATCCTACCAATAGTTTTGACAAAAATTAAAGGCACACAGTCTGAAATATGTTTGCCATGCTAACATTTGGTTGCGATTTAAAGTAACATTTTTTTTAACTTTGCTCAATAGGCTTCAAGTTTTTAAGAAGATTTGTCACACTGGGTAAGGGAGAAGCTAGGTGCACAAAAATGGGAAGTAGGTGGAGGAGTCCAAACACTAGGAAAGGGCGGAGTGGAGACCCCTAGGCAGATCTGACATAACCCTGAATTAGAGGCTGGGACGTCCCTGCTGAGTGGGATGTACCGCAGTCACTGTTTTTTGATCTAGTCTTCCATTCAGGTCTGCTGCTTAGCACAGACATTGGTCCCAGCATCTTGCTCAGGCTCCAGTTATATGTGTAGTTACTGCCAGCTCTCCAGCTAAAGTCTATGGTAATCAGTGGTATTCAGAAGCAGTCCCATTTTCTGAAGTCTAAGTCCAGAATTCACCTTCCTGAGCACGTCCGTGATTTGGCGCCTTATCACTGGTGCTGTCTTTCACAAGTGATGTGGCAGCTCCAGATTGGCCCATGGGGAATGCCCTGTCCAACTGAGTGTGAGTGCTTGGGGTGGATCCTGGTGCATAAAGGGCTTTCAGCAAAGCACGCCATGCGATATGTTTGGCATAAAGGAAACACAGCTCATCACCCTGAACACACCATCCCCACTGTCAAACATGGTGGTGGCAGCATCATGGTTTGGGCCTGCTTTTCTTCAGCAGGGACAGGGAAGATGGTTAAAATTGATGGGAAGATGGATGGAGCCAAATGCAGGGCAATTCTTGTAGAAAACCTGTTGGAGTCTGCAAAAGACCTGAGACTGGGACAGAGATTTGTCTTCCAACAAGACAATGATCCCAAACATAAAGCAAAATCTACAATGGAATGGTTCACAGATAAACGTATCCAGGTGTTAGAATGGCCAAGTCAGAGTCCAGACCTCAATCCGATTGAGAATCTGTGGAAAGAGCTGAAAACTGCTGTTCACAACTGATCTCCAACAAACCTCATTGAGCTTGAGCTGTTTGCCAAGGAAGAATGGGCAAGAATTTCAGTTTCTCGATGTACAAAACAGCTAGAGACATACCCCAAGCGACTTGCAGCTGTAATTGCAGCAAAAGGTGACGCAACAAAGTATTAAGTTAAAGGAGCTGAATAATATTGCACGCCCCACTTTTCAGTTTTTGAATTTCACAAAATATTAAAATAAATAATCAATAAATTTTGTTCAACTTCACAATTGTGTTCCACTTGTTGTTGATTCTTCACCAAAAATTTACATTTGGTAGCTTTATGTTTGAAGCATGATATGTTGTTAAAGGTTGAAATGTTCCTGGGAGCTGAATACTTTTGCAAAGGCACTGTAAATAGAGCTATCACCAGTGTCTTGCTGAGGCTACTAAAGGTATTTAAACATCCAGCAAGGGTGTGTTAATCAGCAACAGATGATGGAGGTCACCACCAGGTCCTAGAAGGAGAAGGATATAACTTCACAGCAGAAATGCAAGATCTAGAAGGCTTCTGCAGAGCCAGACGCAGTGACCTTCTATGCCTGGAGTCAGAATGTCTGTCTGTCACACCTGACATACCCTTGACAGTACCCTCTTTCTACGAGTGTCCTCTGGAAACTCAGGACCCAGTTATTCAGGGTGAGAGGCATGGAACAAATGAACCAGCCTAGGGGCATTCTCCTCTGATGCAGAAACCCACATCCTCTCTTCTGGACCATAACCCCTCCAGTGCACCAAGTGCTGCAGAGAATGATGTTGAATATGAGAATCAACAATCGACGAAATCTGGAACTCTAAGGATATGTTCCCATGGTCAGTAAATGCTGTGGGTTGGACAATGCGTACATCCACAACGTCAAATCCACAGTTGCCAGATGTTACAGCATAGTGGATGGGATTTCAAGAAATCCCATCTCCACTATGTGTGCGGGGATGCCCCTGGCTTCCCTGCAGAGATGCAAATGTGGCGCGTCTTTTCCAGACCGCAGCATGCCAATTTATGTAGCAGAGACGCGGTGACAGTAAAACCGCATTATCTTTCTAGTCACATGTGTATCGTGGTGCCACAGGGAAGCGAGTGGTACGAGTGGACCCTCTGGACCATGGAAAGACGTACCTCTGGGCAAGCTGACCTAATGGAAAACCAACCCCTATATAGGGACCATCAGGGGCAAGCCCAGAGATCTCTAGACCACAGTAGCCAATACCGAGAGGGTCGGCTCGGATAGTGAAGGAGGAGTGGGACCGAGTGGGTCCACGGGAGGACGTTGGACCCAATTGTACAGGAGCCAGGGAAATAGATCCAGGGGAACAGACGAGTCAAAGTGGGATGCTGGATGAGGATGCGGGGACAGGACTCCAGGAGGGCTGAAGCGAGGAGGTAGCGGCAGAGAGAGAAAGGGTTAGCGGGGAGAGGTATGCACTGCCAAGGCAGCACACAGGAGTGCAGATGTACAGGGTGAAGACAGAGCAGAGCTCGGAAGTAAGGGTACGCAAGTGCACAAAGCAACAGACGCCAGCCTAAGTCAGTTAGCCGATAGCTAAACAATAACCAGGCACCTCCGCCTAGAGGAGGTGTCCTGAAATAACCACATGTCCTACCTGGATTGGTTGATGGTGATTTCTGGGCTGGGACACCCGGAGGCATAAAATGCAGGAGAGGTGCGCAGATGCCCTTTAAGGAACCCAGCGCGCAAGCGCAAATGCCAGGAAACCGTGTGACCAGAAGTCGAGGAGGAGCGTGGTGGGGACGAGTAGGGACAGCGCACCGGGATCCCAGAGTGGAGCTGGAGGAGTCGTCCACCACAGTGGGAGAGCGGGCCGCAGCGGGACAGGTAAAGGACCGACAGGCAGCGGCAGGCACAGCAGCTGTACCACATATTAAGTGCAGGAACACAGCTTCTACGCATGTGTACTAATTTAAATAATGTCTTACCTTGTTTCAGCCTGAAGTACACCTACACTGCAGTTCTCGCAATGAGCTGAGCTGATCGCGAGAACTTCAGTGCACGTGACCACCGGGGCCATCTCTGGTGATCATCTTCAAGCTCTGCTGTGTCTGGATGTCAGGCTGAATGGTGGCATAATACCACTGTTCAGCCAAAGACATCCAGATGTAGCAGAGCAGGACTTGTCGTGGGATTGTATGTATATCTTCTCGGTGGACAGGTAAGGATATTGTTGCTTTTTTTATTTTAATTCTCTTAAAGTAGACAAGGGCATTAGTGGAATAGGTGATGCAGTAAGTATGGTTTAATTAAGATCTATTAAAGAAGTCTGTATCAATATTTCACTTAAATGAATTCTTGCTGTGTCTTTATTTACCATATAACTATAGGATTAGTAATGGATAGGTGTCTTAGAGATGATTTTCCATTACTAACTAAGCCGGTGGCTTGATGTCACATGACAATACAAAGGTGACATCAACCCCACAAATATTACACCACTTGCCACCGCTACAGGACAAGTGGGAAGAGCCGGACAAAGTGCTACAATTAGTGCATCTTTGGATGTGCCAATTATGGGACTGCTGCGGGCTGCTATTTTACGACTGATGAGGGCCAAATCCATGGGCCTCGCCAGCCTGAGAATACCAGGCCACAGTTGTCTGCTTTTTCTTTGGCTGGTTAACAAAAATAGGTGGAGACCACGCCATTTTTTTTAGGTGACCCACTATTTTTGCTAACAATCCAAGGTAAGCAAACTGCTGCAGCCTGATATTATGAGGTTGGTAAGGTTCATAGATATTGGATCCTTACTAGCCTGAAATACCAGTCCCAGTAGTCTGCTTTACTCTGGCTGGTTAACATATATAGTGGGACCCTACACTATTTTTTTTTATTATTATTTATTTATTTATTAAAAAGGAGGGGACGTCTCTCTGTGCTTTCCTTCAGTTCCTATGTCATGCACTTCTGACTGTGTCACAAGATTCACCATTACTTAGTACACATGCGTAGTAAGCTGCGTTCCCGCACTTAATATGCATGTGACTAGGAAGATAATGCGGTTTTACCGCATCTAATGAAAGTGTTTGAGTAATTTACACAAAGGAGACTGAGCATCTCCGCTACATAAATTGAAATCCCTTCTACTGTGGTGTAACAGCTGGACACTGCAGGTTGGATGCTGCGGATGTACTCAGCGCCTAACCCACAGCGTTTACTGACCTTGTGCACCTACCCCAATATATCTGCAAACATGAAATCATTTTTTGGCTTCCCAGAAGCCAACATTCAATTAGCTTTATTTCAAGAGACAAAAAAGCGCATGCAATGAAAAGACGCATCAAAAGCTCATGCGGAAAAAACGCATCAAAAACGCATGTAAAAAATGCATCAAAAATGCAGGTGACCCGCCAGTGACCTCCGATGCAGATTTGGTGCAGATTTCACCTGCATCAAATCCTGAGCTATTCCTGATCGTGTGCACATACCCTACGAAGAGACTAGTCAACTTCTGTCTGTCACACCTGACACACCAGTGACAAGATTCTGACACTGGAATATTTCCTTTTTTCATCCCTAATCCTAGTTCACTGCTGGTTCTAGTCCTCGGATCTCTTTGTGCCTGAGCTAAATCTTCCTTTTCCGTCTCTGTATATAAAAAAAACAGCAAGCCATGAGTCTGACCTCCAAAAAGGATAATGTTTGACAACTAGTGTTACATAGTAACATAGTAACATAGTTAGTAAGGCCAAAAAAAGACATTTGTCCATCCAGTTCAGCCTATATTCCATCATAATAAATCCCCAGATCTACGTCCTTCTACAGAACCTAATAATTGTATGATACAATATTGTTCTGCTCCAGGAAGACATCCAGGCCTCTCTTGAACCCCTCGACTGAGTTCGCCATCACCACCTCCTCAGGCAAGCAATTCCAGATTCTCACTGCCCTAACAGTAAAGAATCCTCTTCTATGTTGGTGGAAAAACCTTCTCTCCTCCAGACGCAAAGAATGCCCCCTTGTGCCCGTCACCTTCCTTGGTATAAACAGATCCTCAGCGAGATATTTGTATTGTCCCCTTATATACTTATACATGGTTATTAGATCGCCCCTCAGTCGTCTTTTTTCTAGACTAAATAATCCTAATTTCGCTAATCTATCTGGGTATTGTAGTTCTCCCATCCCCTTTATTAATTTTGTTGCCCTCCTTTGTACTCTCTCTAGTTCCATTATATCCTTCCTGAGCACCGGTGCCCAAAACTGGACACAGTACTCCATGTGCGGTCTAACTAGGGATTTGTACAGAGGCAGTATAATGCTCTCATCATGTGTATCCAGACCTCTTTTAATGCACCCCATGATCCTGTTTGCCTTGGCAGCTGCTGCCTGGCACTGGCTGCTCCAGGTAAGTTTATCATTAACTAGGATCCCCAAGTCCTTCTCCCTGTCAGATTTACCCAGTGGTTTCCCGTTCAGTGTGTAATGGTGATATTGATTCCCTCTTCCCATGTGTATAACCTTACATTTATCATTGTTAAACCTCATCTGCCACCTTTCAGCCCAAGTTTCCAACTTATCCAGATCCATCTGTAGCAGAATACTATCTTCTCTTGTATTAACTGCTTTACATAGTTTTGTATCATCTGCAAATATCGATATTTTACTGTGTAAACCTTCTACCAGATCATTAATGAATATGTTGAAGAGAACAGGTCCCAATACTGACCCCTGCGGTACCCCACAGGTCACAGCGACCCAGTTAGAGACTATACCATTTATAACCACCCTCTGCTTTCTATCACTAAGCCAGTTACTAACCCATTTACACACATTTTCCCCCAGACCAAGCATTCTCATTTTGTGTACCAACCTCTTGTGCGGCACGGTATCAAACGCTTTGGAAAAATCGAGATATACCACGTCCAATGACTCACCGTGGTCCAGCCTATAGCTTACCTCTTCATAAAAACTGATTAGATTGGTTTGACAGGAGCGATTTCTCATAAACCCATGCTGATATGGAGTTAAACAGTTATTCTCATTGATATAATCCAGAATAACATCCCTCAGAAACCCTTCAAATATTTTACCAACAATAGAGGTTAGACTTACTGGCCTATAATTTCCAGGTTCACTTTTAGAGCCCTTTTTGAATATTTGCACCACATTTGCTATGCGCCAATCCTGCGGAACAGACCCTGTCGCTATAGAGTCACTAAAAATAAGAAATAATGGTTTATCTATTACATTACTTAGTTCTCTTAGTACTCGTGGGTGTATGCCATCCGGACCCGGAGATTTATCTATTTTAATCTTATTTAGCCGGTTTCGCACCTCTTCTTGGGTTAGATTGGTGACCCTTAATATAGGGTTTTCATTGTTTCTTGGGATTTCACCTAGCATTTCATTTTCCACCGTGAATACCGTGGAGAAGAAGGTGTTTAATATGTTAGCTTTTTCCTCGTCATCTACAACCATTCTTTCCTCACTATTTTTTAAGGGGCCTACATTTTCAGTTTTTATTCTTTTACTATTGATATAGTTGAAGAACAGTTTGGGATTAGTTTTACTCTCCTTAGCAATGTGCTTCTCTGTTTCCTTTTTGGCAGCTTTAATTAGTTTTTTAGATAAAGTATTTTTCTCCCTATAGTTTTTTAGAGCTTCAATGGTGCCATCCTGCTTTAGTAGTGCAAATGCTTTCTTTTTACTGTTAATTGCCTGTCTTACTTCTTTGTTTAGCCACATTGGGTTTTTCCTATTTCTAGTCCTTTTATTCCCACAAGGTATAAACCGCTTACACTGCCTATTTAGGATGTTCTTAAACATTTCCCATTTATTATCTGTATTCTCATTTCTGAGGATATTGTCCCAGTCTACCAGATTAAGGGCATCTCTAAGCTGGTCAAACTTTGCCTTCCTAAAGTTCAGTGTTTTTGTGACTCCCTGACAAGTCCCCCTAGTGAAAGACAGGTGAAACTGCACAATATTGTGGTCGCTATTTCCTAGATGCCCGACCACCTGCAGATTTGTTATTCTGTCAGGTCTATTAGATAGTATTAGGTCTAAAAGTGCTGCTCCTCTGGTTGGATTCTGCACCAATTGTGAAAGATAATTTTTCTTGGTTATTAGCAGAAACCTGTTGCCTTTATGGGTTTCACAGGTTTCTGTTTCCCAGTTAATATCCGGGTAGTTAAAGTCCCCCATAACCAGGACCTCATTATGGGTTGCAGCTTCATCTATCTGCTTTAGAAGTAGACTTTCCATGCTTTCTGTTATATTTGGGGGTTTGTAACAGACCCCAATGAGAATTTTGTTACCATTTTTCCCTCCATGAATTTCAACCCATATGGACTCGACATCCTCATTCCCTTCGCTAATATCCTCCCTTAAAGTGGACTTTAGACAAGACTTTACATAGAGACAAACCCCTCCTCCTCTCCGATTTTTACGATCCTTTCTAAACAGACTGTAACCCTGTAAGTTAACTGCCCAGTCATAGCTTTCATCTAACCATGTCTCGGTTATTCCCACTATGTCAAAGTTACCTGTAGATATTTCTGCTTCTAGTTCTTCCATCTTGTTTGTCAGGCTTCTGGCGTTTGCGAGAATGTGTTGAGCATTCCGATACCGCAAGTATCGGGTATCGGCCGATACTTGCGGTATCGGAATTCCGATACCGAGATCCGATATTTTTGTGATATCGGGTATCGGTATCGAATCAATAGGGATGTGTAAAATAAAGAATTAAAATAAAAAATATTGATATGCTCACCTCTCCGGCGGCCCCTGGACTTCACACTGCTAACCGGGAGGCTTCTTTGTTTAAAAAGCGTGCCTTTCGGACCTGTGAATGACGTCCCGGCTTCTGATTGGTCGCGTGCCGCCCATGTGACCGGCACGCGACCAATCAGAGGCCGCGACGTCATTCGCAGGTCCTCAATTCCTAGAATTAGCAGTTTTGTGAATGAGAATGACGTCGCGGCTTCTGATTGGCCGCGTGCCGGTCACATGGGTGGCACGCTGCCAATCAGAAGCCGCGGCGTCATTCACAGGTCCGAAAGGCGCGCTTTTTAAACAAAGAAGCCTCCCGGTTAGCAACGTGAAGTCCAGGGGCCGCCGGAGAGGTGAGCATATCAATATTTTTTATTTTAATTCTTTATTTTACACATCCCTATGGATCCCAGGGCCTGAAGGAGAGCTTCCTCTCCTTCAGACCCTGGGAACCATGAGAATACCTTCCGATACTTGATGTCCCATTGACTTGTATTGGTATCGGATATCGGTATCGGCGATATCCGATATTTTTCGGGTATCGGCCGATACTATCCGATACCGATACTTTCAAGTATCGGACGGTATCGCTGAACACTATTGACAACAAATATAAGAAGTTAACAAAGTCTGAAATTGCAGTGTGTGGTTACCTTTGCTACTGGTTATCATCTATTACCATTTGTTCTCCCTTTTGTCACATAAGTTGAAGTAACGTGGAAATTAAAAAGGCCTTGTGTGCATGACAGATCTCCAAATCAGATTAGTAGGTACGAAGCAGAACTCAGAGAGTTGTACAAACATCTTTCAGGCAATTAGCGTCTTTTGTTAAAAATTTAATTTGCAGTACATTTATCAAGTATTAATCAAATTTCTTGGTCAAATTTGCTGCAGCTGCCAAATTAGATTTTCAAAAGATCAGCTGATTTTCATGATCCAGACTGGGTTTTGGGTCCTGTGTTCCCCTTTTTCCTGTCTGGTCTTGCCAAGGGTTAACTTCGTCAGCCTCAGTCTGGACTCCGGTTTGCTATTTATCCCCGCTGTGTCCTGCAGACCATGTCAGTTATAGCTTCTGCCTACGGTGTGAGTAGCTGACCCCATTTGCCTTGATTTGTCCTGCTGCTTGCTTACTGAACCCGTGTCTGTTTATCCCCTCTTCTCTTTCCGACTCTGTGTTCCCTTTTCATGTATTGACTCTCTGGATTTTGACTCGGCTTGGACCCTGACCTGTTGTTTTTTCTTATGTCTTTGGCATATCTGATCCTGACTGGTACTGGACCATTTGGCTTGTTATTGACTCTGTGTTTGCTTATTCCCTTTGTACTGAGCTACAGTCTAATATTTGACCCGGCTTGTTTTGACTATTCTGCTGCCCTCTGGTGGTGGCCTCACCACTGTATTGCAGGTCTGGTTTTGCTGTATGCAGTCCTCCCTCCACTCTATTGCCACCTAGTGGAGCTTGCAATTACCTGTACTGCAGCATCCTGACACTAATTGAGCGGGGGCGCTATATCACTACTACACTAGGAGGCCAACCTCCACTGACAGGGAAGGTAAGAATAGGAGAAGATCTAGGGTTTTCTAGAAAATTTTCTATCCCCCTCTATTCTACCTCCATTTTAAATTTATGTCTATTGGTAATTGCATGTGAATCGTGAATACCTCTCGGACAGTTTAATTCTGAGCAACCTGAAGACATTGCCCTTACAATTTGCACGCACATGTAAAGGTCTGGTATGGTGGCTGGCATTATAGTGAATATTTAATATATTAGTTTGTGGATGTTTAAAATTTAGTAAACAGGGTTGTATATGGAACATATTGATTATCCCTATACTCCAGGTGGTATATGTATTTGTTACTTGTGTTGTCTATATGCTGTGGATTTAATATTAAAATAAAGAATATTTTTAAGGGTTTTCTTGGGGGTTTGGTTTGCGTGCTAAGGGCCACTAAATTTATCTACTTTGGTTTTCTTAATACCCTCTTTAAATAAATGAAAACTTGCCTTTTTTTATAGCAAACAATTAATCTAAAAATCAGGTATACCCACTTTGTAATCTTCAAAGCACTGTCTGAGGAGGAATTATTGCAGGACTACATGATTTTCATATGTGGCATGATAGCTATAGACACTTTTATAACAGATTAGTGATAACAGCTGTCTTCTTATAACAGGTAAACTACTGACCGACCTCTAATATGAAGACTACAATCAAGGTTCTGCTCCTGCTCCATTTCATTCCAGAGACACATCCTCTGGGCTCCAGGTGCACACTCTCATTGATTTCAGAACCAGAAGGGTTAATTATCCCAGGAGATGTTATGTTAGGAGCAGTGGTGCCAATGCACAAAGAAAGAATTTTCCATAAAGTTACATTCAATGAGACACCACAATCGACTGTTTGCAAATCGTAAGTGAACACCATAGTAATGAAATGTGCAGCCCCCACCCAAAGAAAAGATAAGAATAAAACTATTTTAGTAATGTCTCCTATGTGCAAAACTATAACTACTGTAGGACTGTTCTTAACAAATAATAGCATTAAAATGTTGTCTCCTATGTACATTGCATAACTATTGTAATACTGCCCCTATGTAAAGTATAGAACTACTACAATACTGCTCCTATGTACAAGAATATAACTACTATAATACTGCCCCTATGTACAAGAATATAACTACTATAATACTGCTCCTATGTACAAGAATATAACTACTATAATACTGCTCCTATGTACAAGAATATAACTACTATAATACTGCTCCTATGTACAAGAATATAACTACTATAATACTGCCCCTATGTAAAGTATAGAACTACTACAATACTGCTCCTATGTACAAGAATATAACTACTACAATACTGCTCCTATGTACAAGAATATAACTACTATAATACTGCTCCTATGTACAAGAATATAACTACTATAATACTGCTCCTATGTACAAGAATATAACTACTATAATACTGCCCCTATGTACAAGAATATAACTACTATAATACTGCTCCTATGTACAAGAATATAACTACTATAATACTGCTCCCTATGTAAAGTATAGAACTACTACAATACTGCTCCTATGTACAAGACTATAACTATTATAATACTGCTCCTATGTACAAGAATATCACTACTATAATACTGCTCCTAAGTACAAGAATATAACTACTATAATACTGCCCCTATGTACAAGAATATAACTACTATAATACTGCCCCCTATGTACAAGAATATAACTATTACAATACTGCTCCTATGTACAAGAATATCACTACTATAATACTGCTCCTAAGTACAAGAATATAACTACTATAATACTGCTCCTATGTACAAGAATATAACTACTATAATACTGCTCCCTATGTAAAGTATAGAACTACTACAATACTGCTCCTATGTACAAGACTATAACTATTATAATACTGCTCCTATGTACAAGAATATCACTACTATAATACTGCTCCTAAGTACAAGAATATAACTACTATAATACTGCCCCTATGTACAAGAATATAACTACTATAATACTGCCCCCTATGTACAAGAATATAACTATTACAATACTGCTCCTATGTACAAGAATATCACTACTATAATACTGCTCCTAAGTACAAGAATATAACTACTATAATACTGCTCCTATGTACAAGAATATAACTACTATAATACTGCTCCCTATGTAAAGTATAGAACTACTACAATACTGCTCCTATGTACAAGAATATAACTATTATAATACTGCTCCTATGTACAAGAATATCACTACTATAATACTGCTCCTAAGTACAAGAATATAACTACTATAATACTGCCCCTATGTACAAGAATATAACTACTATAATACTGCCCCCTATGTACAAGAATATAACTATTACAATACTGCTTCTATGTACAAGAATATCACTACTATAATACTGCTCCTAAGTACAAGAATATAACTACTATAATACTGCCCCTATGTACAAGAATATAACTACTATAATACTGCCCCCTATGTACAAGAATATAAGTACTATAATACTGCCCCTATGTACAAGAATATAACTAATATAATACTGCTCCTATGTACAAGAATATAACTACTATAATACTGCCCCCTATGTAAAGAATATAACTACTATAATACTGCTCCTATGTACAAGAAAATAACTACTACAATACTGCTCCTATGTACAAGAATATAACTACTATAATACTGCCCCTATTTACAAGAATATAACTACTATAATACTGCGCCTATGTACAGTATAGAACTACTACAATACTGCCCCCTATGTACAAGAATATAACTACTATAATACTGCCCCTATTTACAAGAATATAACTACTATAATACTGCTCCCTATGTACAAGAATATAACTACTATAATACTGCTCCTATGTACAAGAATATAACTGCTATAATACTGCTCCTATCTAAAAGAATATAACTACTACAATACTGCTCCTATGTACAAGAATATAACTAATAAAATACTGCTCCTATGTACAAGAATATAACTACTATAATACCGTGCCTATGTACAAGAATATAACTACTATAATACTGCACCTATGTTCAAGAATATAACTACTATAATACTGCCCCTGTGTACAAGTATATAACTACTATAATACTGCCCCTATGTACAAGAATATAACTACGATAATACTGCCCCAATGTACAGGAATATAACTACTATAATACTGCCCCTAAGTACAAGAATATAACTACTATAATACTGCTCCTATGTAAAAGAATATAACTACCATAATACTGACCCCTAGGTACAAGAATATAACATCTGTAATATTGCTCCTATGTACAAGAATATAACTACTATAATACTGCTCCTATGTACAAGAATATAACTAAAATAATACTGCCCCTATATACAAGAATATAACTACTATAATACTGCTCCTATGTACAAGAAAATAACTACAATTATACTGCGCCTATGTACAAGAATATAACTACTATAATACTGCGCCTATGTACAAGAATATAACTACTATAATACTGCTCCATATATACAAGAATATAACTACTATAATACTGTCCCTATGAACAATAATATAACTGCTGTCATACTGCTCCTATGTACAAGAATATAACTACTATAAAACTGCTTTTATGTACAAGAATATAACTACTATAACACTGGCCCTATGTACAAAAACAAAACTAATATAATACTGCTCCTATGTACAAGAATATAACTTCTATAATACTGCCCCCTATGTACAAGAATATAACTACTATAATACTGCCCCTATGTACAAGAATATAACTACTATAATACTGCCCCTATGTACAAGAATATAACTCTTATAATACTGCCCTTATGTGCAAGAATGTAACTACTATAATACTGCCCCTATGCACAATAAAGTAACTACTACAATACTGTGCCCTATGCACAAGAATATAACTACTATAATACTGCCCTCTATGTACAAGAATGTAACTACTATAATACTACTCCTATGTACAAGAATATAACTACTATAATACTGCCCCTATGTAAAAGAATTTAACCACTATAATACTGCGCCTATGTACAAGAATATAACTACTATAATACTGCTCCATATATACAAGAATATAACTACTATAATACTGTCCCTATGAACAATAATATAACTGCTGTAATACTGCTCCTATGTACAAGAATATAACTACTATAAAACTGCTTTTATGTACAAGAATATAACTACTATAACACTGGCCCTATGTACAAAAACAAAACTAATATAAT
Organism: Ranitomeya imitator; assembly: GCF_032444005.1. Taxonomy (NCBI): domain Eukaryota; kingdom Metazoa; phylum Chordata; class Amphibia; order Anura; family Dendrobatidae; genus Ranitomeya; species Ranitomeya imitator. Next base: position 685,725,478 of record NC_091285.1, read on the forward strand.
ACTGCTCCTATGTACAAGAATATAACTTCTATAATACTGCCCCCTATGTACAAGAATATAACTACTATAATACTGCCCCTATGTACAAGAATATAACTACTATAATACTGCCCCTATGTACAAGAATATAACTCTTATAATACTGCCCTTATGTGCAAGAATGTAACTACTATAATACTGCCCCTATGCACAATAAAGTAACTACTACAATACTGTCCCCTATGTACAAGAATATAACTACTATAATACTGCCCTCTATGTACAAGAATGTAACTACTATAATACTACTCCTATGTACAAGAATATAACTACTATAATACTGCCCCTATGTAAAAGAATTTAACCACTATAATACTACTCCTATGTACAAGAATATAACTACTATAATACTGCCCCCTATGTACAAGAATATAACTACTATAATACTGCTCCTATGTATAAGAATGTAACTACTATAATACTGCTCCTATGTATAAGAATATAACTACTATAATTCTGCCCCTATGTACAAGAATATAACTACTATAATACTGCTCCTATGTATAAGAATGTAACTACTATAATACTGCTCCTATGTATAAGAATATAACTACTATAATACTGCCCCTATGTACAAGAATATAACTACTATAATACTGCTCCTATGTATAAGAATATAACTACTATAATACTGCTCCTATGTATAAGAATGTAACTACTATAATACTGCTCCTATGTACAAGAATATAACTACTATAATACTGCTCCTATGTATAAGAATGTAACTACTATAATACTGCCCCCTATGTACAAGAATATAACTACTATAATACTGCTCCTATGTATAAGAATATAACTACTATAATACTGCCCCTATGTACAAGAATATAACTACTATAATACTACTCCTATGTATAAGAATATAACTACTATAATACTGCTCCTATGTATAAGAATGTAACTACTATAATACTGCTCCTATGTATAAGAATGTAACTACTATAATACTGCTCCTATGTATAAGAATATAACTACTATAATACTGCTCCTATGTATAAGAATGTAACTACTATAATACTGCTCCTATGTATAAGAATGTAACTACTATAATACTGCTCCTATGTACAAGAATATAACTACTATAATACTGCTCCTATGTATAAGAATATAACTACTATAATACTGCCCCTATGTAAAAGAATTTAACCACTATAATACTACTCCTATGTACAAGAATATAACTACTATAATACTGCCCCCTATGTACAAGAATATAACTACTATAATACTGCTCCTATGTATAAGAATATAACTACTATAATACTGCCCCTATGTACAAGAATATAACTACTATAATACTGCTCCTATGTATAAGAATATAACTACTATAATACTGCCCCTATGTACAAGAATATAACTACTATAATACTGCTCCTATGTACAAGAAAATAACTACTACAATACTGCCCCCTATGTACAAGAAAATAACTACTACAATACTGCTCCTATGTACAAGAATATAACTACTATAATACTGCCCCTATTTACAAGAATATAACTACTATAATACTGCGCCTATGTACAGTATAGAACTACTACAATACTGCCCCCTATGTACAAGAATATAACTACTATAATACTGCCCCTATTTACAAGAATATAACTACTATAATACTGCTCCCTATGTACAAGAATATAACTACTATAATACTGCCCCTATGTACAAGAATATAACTACTATAATACTGCTCCTATGTATAAGAATGTAACTACTATAATACTGCTCCTATGTATAAGAATATAACTACTATAATACTGCCCCTATGTACAAGAATATAACTACTATAATACTGCTCCTATGTATAAGAATATAACTACTATAATACTGCTCCTATGTATAAGAATGTAACTACTATAATACTGCTCCTATGTACAAGAATATAACTACTATAATACTGCTCCTATGTATAAGAATATAACTACTATAATACTGCCCCTATGTAAAAGAATTTAACCACTATAATACTACTCCTATGTACAAGAATATAACTACTATAATACTGCCCCCTATGTACAAGAATATAACTACTATAATACTGCTCCTATGTATAAGAATATAACTACTATAATACTGCCCCTATGTACAAGAATATAACTACTATAATACTACTCCTATGTATAAGAATATAACTACTATAATACTGCTCCTATGTATAAGAATGTAACTACTATAATACTGCTCCTATGTATAAGAATGTAACTACTATAATACTGCTCCTATGTATAAGAATATAACTACTATAATACTGCTCCTATGTATAAGAATGTAACTACTATAATACTGCTCCTATGTATAAGAATGTAGCTACTATAATACTGCTCCTATGTACAAGAATATAACTACTATAATACTGCTCCTATGTATAAGAATATAACTACTATAATACTGCCCCTATGTAAAAGAATTTAACCACTATAATACTACTCCTATGTACAAGAATATAACTACTATAATACTGCCCCCTATGTACAAGAATATAACTACTATAATACTGCTCCTATGTATAAGAATATAACTACTATAATACTGCCCCTATGTACAAGAATATAACTACTATAATACTGCTCCTATGTATAAGAATATAACTACTATAATACTGCCCCTATGTACAAGAATATAACTACTATAATACTGCTCCTATGTACAAGAAAATAACTACTACAATACTGCCCCCTATGTACAAGAAAATAACTACTACAATACTGCTCCTATGTACAAGAATATAACTACTATAATACTGCCCCTATTTACAAGAATATAACTACTATAATACTGCGCCTATGTACAGTATAGAACTACTACAATACTGCCCCCTATGTACAAGAATATAACTACTATAATACTGCCCCTATTTACAAGAATATAACTACTATAATACTGCTCCCTATGTACAAGAATATAACTACTATAATACTGCTCCTATGTACAAGAATATAACTGCTATAATACTGCTCCTATCTAAAAGAATATAACTACTACAATACTGCTCCTATGTACAAGAATATAACTACTAAAATACTGCTCCTATGTACAAGAATATAACTACTATAATACCGTGCCTATGTACAAGAATATAACTACTATAATACTGCACCTATGTTCAAGAATATAACTACTATAATACTGCCCCTGTGTACAAGTATATAACTACTATAATACTGCCCCTATGTACAAGAATATAACTACGATAATACTGCCCCAATGTACAGGAATATAACTACTATAATACTGCCCCTAAGTACAAGAATATAACTACTATAATACTGCTCCTATGTAAAAGAATATAACTACCATAATACTGACCCCTAGGTACAAGAATATAACTTCTGTAATATTGCTCCTATGTACAAGAATATAACTACTATAATACTGCTCCTATGTACAAGAATATAACTAAAATAATACTGCCCCTATATACAAGAATATAACTACTATAATACTGCTCCTATGTACAAGAAAATAACTACAATAATACTGCGCCTATGTACAAGAATATAACTACTATAATACTGCGCCTATGTACAAGAATATAACTACTATAATACTGCTCCATATATACAAGAATATAACTACTATAATACTGTCCCTATGAACAATAATATAACTGCTGTAATACTGCTCCTATGTACAAGAATATAACTACTATAAAACTGCTTTTATGTACAAGAATATAACTACTATAACTCTGGCCCTATGTACAAAAACAAAACTACTATAATACTGCTCCTATGTACAAGAATATAACTTCTATAATACTGCCCCCTATGTACAAGAATATAACTACTATAATACTGCCCCTATGTACAAGAATATAACTACTATAATACTGCCCCTATGTACAAGAATATAACTCTTATAATACTGCCCCTATGCACAATAAAGTAACTACTACAATACTGTCCCCTATGTACAAGAATATAACTACTATAATACTGCCCTCTATGTATAAGAATGTAACTACTATAATACTACTCCTATGTACAAGAATATAACTACTATAATACTGCCCCTATGTAAAAGAATTTAACCACTATAATACTACTCCTATGTACAAGAATATAACTACTATAATACTGCCCCCTATGTACAAGAATATAACTACTATAATATTGCTCCTATGTATAAGAATGTAACTACTATAATACTGCTCCTATGTATAAGAATATAACTACTATAATACTGCCCCTATGTACAAGAATATAACTACTATAATACTGCTCCTATGTATAAGAATGTAACTACTATAATACTGCTCCTATGTATAAGAATATAACTACTATAATACTGCCCCTATGTACAAGAATATAACTACTATAATACTGCTCCTATGTATAAGAATATAACTACTATAATACTGCTCCTATGTATAAGAATGTAACTACTATAATACTGCTCCTATGTACAAGAATATAACTACTATAATACTGCTCCTATGTATAAGAATATAACTACTATAATACTGCCCCTATGTAAAAGAATTTAACCACTATAATACTACTCCTATGTACAAGAATATAACTACTATAATACTGCCCCCTATGTACAAGAATATAACTACTATAATACTGCTCCTATGTATAAGAATATAACTACTATAATACTGCCCCTATGTACAAGAATATAACTACTATAATACTACTCCTATGTATAAGAATATAACTACTATAATACTGCTCCTATGTATAAGAATGTAACTACTATAATACTGCTCCTATGTATAAGAATGTAACTACTATAATACTGCTCCTATGTATAAGAATATAACTACTATAATACTGCTCCTATGTATAACAATGTAACTACTATAATACTGCTCCTATGTATAAGAATGTAACTACTATAATACTGCTCCTATGTACAAGAATATAACTACTATAATACTGCTCCTATGTATAAGAATATAACTACTATAATACTACCCCTATGTAAAAGAATTTAACCACTATAATACTACTCCTATGTACAAGAATATAACTACTATAATACTGCCCCCTATGTACAAGAATATAACTACTATAATACTGCTCCTATGTATAAGAATATAACTACTATAATACTGCCCCTATGTACAAGAATATACCTACTATAATACTGCTCCTATGTACAAGAATATAACTACTATAATACTGCTCCTATGTATAAGAATATAACTACTATAATACTGCCCCTATGTACAAGAATATAACTACTATAATACTGCTCCTATGTATAAGAATATAACTACTATAATACTGCTCCTATGTATAAGAATATAACTACTATAATACTGCCCCTATGTACAAGAATATAACTACTATAATACTGCTCCTATGTATAAGAATATAACTACTATAATACTGCCCCTATGTACAAGAATATAACTACTATAATACTGCTCCTATGTACAAGAATATAACTACTATAATACTGCTCCTATGTATAAGAATATAACTACTATAATACTGCCCCTATGTACAAGAATATAACTACTATAATACTGCTCCTATGTATAAGAATATAACTACTATAATACTGCTCCTATGTATAAGAATATAACTACTATAATACTGCTCCTATGTACAAGAATATAACTACTATAATACTGCTCCTATGTATAAGAATATAACTACTATAATACTGCCCCTATGTAAAAGAATTTAACCACTATAATACTACTCCTATGTACAAGAATATAACTACTATAATACTGCCCCCTATGTACAAGAATATAACTACTATAATACTGCTCCTATGTATAAGAATATAACTACTATAATACTGCCCCTATGTACAAGAATATACCTACTATAATACTGCTCCTATGTACAAGAATATAACTACTATAATACTGCTCCTATGTATAAGAATATAACTACTATAATACTGCCCCTATGTACAAGAATATAACTACTATAATACTGCTCCTATGTATAAGAATATAACTACTATAATACTGCTCCTATGTATAAGAATATAACTACTATAATACTGCCCCTATGTACAAGAATATAACTACTATAATACTGCTCCTATGTATAAGAATATAACTACTATAATACTGCCCCTATGTACAAGAATATACCTACTATAATACTGCTCCTATGTACAAGAATATAACTACTATAATACTGCTCCTATGTATAAGAATATAACTACTATAATACTGCCCCTATGTACAAGAATATAACTACTATAATACTGCTCCTATGTATAAGAATATAACTACTATAATACTGCTCCTATGTATAAGAATATAACTACTATAATACTGCCCCTATGTACAAGAATATACCTACTATAATACTGCTCCTATGTACAAGAATATAACTACTATAATACTGCTCCTATGTATAAGAATATAACTACTATAATACTGCCCCTATGTACAAGAATATAACTACTATAATACTGCTCCTATGTATAAGAATATAACTACTATAATACTGCCCCTATGTACAAGAATATAACTACTATAATACTGCTCCTATGTATAAGAATGTAACTACTATAATACTGCCCCCTATGTACAAGAATATAACTACTATAATACTGCTCCTATGTATAAGAATGTAACTACTATAATACTGCTTCTATGTACAAGAATATAACTACATAATACTGCCCCTATGTACAAGGATATACAGATCCTTCTCAAAAAATTAGCATATAGTGTTAAATTTCATTATTTACCATAATGTAATGATTACAATTAAACTTTCATATATTATAGATTCATTATCCACCAACTGAAATTTGTCAGGTCTTTTATTGTTTTAATACTGATGATTTTGGCATACAACTCCTGATAACCCAAAAAACCTGTCTCAATAAATTAGCATATTTCACCCATCCAATCAAATAAAAGTGTTTTTTAATAACAAACATAAAAACCAACAAATAATAATGTTCAGTTATGCACTCAATACTTGGTTGGGAATCCTTTGGCAGAAATGACTGCTTCAATGCGGCGTGGCATGGAGGCAATCAGCCTGTGACACTGCTGAGATGTTATGGAGGCCCAGGATGCTTCAATAGCGGCCTTAAGCTCAACCAGAGTGTTGGGTCTTGCGTCTCTCAACTTTCTCTTCACAATATCCCACAGATTCTCTATGGGGTTCAGGTCAGGAGAGTTGGTAGGCCAATTGAGCACAGTAATACCATGGTCAGTAAACCATTTACCAGTGGTTTTGGCACTGTGAGCAGGTGCCAGGTCGTGCTGAAAAATGAAATCTTCATCTCCATAAAGCATTTCAGCCGATGGAAGCATGAAGTGCTCCAAAATCTCCTGATAGCTAGCTGCATTGACCCTGCCCTTGATGACACACAGTGGACCAACACCAGCAGCTGACATGGCACCCCACACCATCACTGACTGTGGGTACTTGACACTGGACTTCAGGCATTTTGGCATTTCCTTCTCCCCAGTCTTCCTCCAGACTCTGGCACCTTGATTTCCGAATGACATGCAAAATTTGCTTTCATCAGAAAAAAGTACTTGGGACCACTTAGCAACAGTCCAGTGCTGCTTCTCTGTAGCCCAGGTCAGGCGCCTCTGCCGCTGTTTATGGTTCAAAAGTGGCTTTACCTGGGGAATGCGGCACCTGTAGCCCATTTCCTGCACACGCCTGTGCACGGGGGCTCTGGATGTTTCCACACCAGACTCAGTCCACTGCTTCCTCAGGTTCCCCAAGGTCTGGAATCGGTCCTTCTCCACAATCTTCCTCAGGGTCCGGTCTCCTCTTCTCGTTGTACAGCGTTTTCTGCCACATTGTTTCCTTCCAACAGACTTACCATTGAGGTGCCTTGATACAGCACTCTGGGAACAGCCTATTTGTTGAGAAATTTCTTTCTGGGTCTTACCCTCTTGCTTGAGGGTGTCAATGATGGCCTTCTTGACATCTGTCAGGTCGCTAGTCTTACCCATGATGGGGGTTTTGAGTAATGAACCAGGCAGGGAGTTTATAAAAGCCTCAGGTATCTTTTGCATGTGTTTAGAGTTAATTAGTTGATTCAGAAGATTAGGGTAATAGGTCGTTTAGAGAACCTTTTCTTGATATGCTAATTTATTGAGACAGGTTTTTTGGGTTATCAGGAGTTGTATGCCAAAATCATCAGTATTAAAACAATAAAAGACCTGACAAATTTCAGTTGGTGGATAATGAATCTATAATATATGAAAGTTTAATTGTAATCATTACATTATGGTAAATAATGAAATTTAACACTATATGCTAATTTTTTGAGAAGGACCTGTAATTATTGTAATACTGATCCCTATGTACAATAATATAACTGCTATAATACGGCTCCTATGTACAAGAATATAACTACTATAATACTGCCCCTATGTACAAGAATATAACTACTATAATACTGCCCCTATGTACAAGAATATAACTACTATAATACTGCTCCTATGTACAAGAATATAACTACTATAATACTGCTCCTATGTACAAGAATATAACTACTATAATACTGCTCCTATGTACAAGAATATAACTACTATAATACTGCTCCTATGTATAAGAATTTAACTACTATAATATTACTCCTATGTACAAGAATAAAACTACTATAATACTGCCCCTATGTACAGTATATAACTATTGCAATCCTACTCCTATGTACAAGAATATGACTACTACAATACTGTCCCTATGTACAAGAATTTAACTACTATAATACTGCCCTCTATGTACAAGAATACAACTACTGTGAAACTTGCCCCTTATGTACAAGAATATCACTACTATAATACTGCCCCTATGCAAAATAATATAACTGCTATGATAAGGCTCCTATGTACAAGAATATAAATACTATAATACTGCCCCCTATGTACAAGAAAATAACTACTTTAATACTGCGCCTTTGTACAAGAATATAACTACTATAATACTGCCCCTATGTACAATAATATAACTACTATAATACTGCTCCTATTTACAAGAATATAATTACTATAAAAATGCTTCTATATACAAGACTATAACTACTATAATACTGCCCCTATGTACAAGAATATAACTACTTTAATACTGCCCCTATGTACAAGACTATAACTACTATAATACTGCCCCTATGTACAAGACTATAACTACTTTAATACTGCTCCCTATGCACAAGAATATAACTACTATAATACTGCCCCTATGTACAAGAATATAACTACTATAATACTGCCCCTATGTACAAGAATATAACTATTATAATACTGCCCCTATGTACAAGACTATAACTACTATAATACTGCCCCCTATGTACAAGAATATAACTACTATAATACTGCTCCTATGTACAAGAATATAACTACTATAATACTGCCCCTATGTACAAGAATATAACTACTATAATACTGCCCCTATGTACAAGACTATAACTACTATAATACTGCCCCTATGTACAAGAATATAACTACTATAATACTGCCCCTATGTACAAGAATATAACTACTATAATACTGCCCCTATGTACAAGAATATAACTACTATTACACTGCTCCCTATGTACAAGAATATAACTACTAGAATACTGCTCCTATATACAAGAATATAACTACTATAATACTGCCCCTATGTACAAGAATATAACTACTATTACACTGCTCCCTATGTACAAGAATATAACTACTATAATACTGCTCCTATGTACAGGAATATAACTACTATAATACTGCCCCTATGTACAAGAATATAACTACTATAATACTGCCCCTATGTACAAGAATATAACTACTATAATACTGCCCCTATGTACAAGACTATAACTACTATAATACTGCCCCTTTGTACAAGAATATAACTACGATAATACTGCCTCTATGTGCAAGAATATAACTAGTATAATACTGCTCCTATGTACAAGAATATAACTACTATAATACTGCCCCATGTACAAGAATACAACTACTATAATACTGCTCTTATGTACAAGAATATAACTACTATAATACTGCTCCGATGTACAGGAATATAACTACTATAATACTGCCCCCTATATACAAGAATATAACTACTATAATACTGCTATGTACAATAATATAACTACTATAATACTGCTCCTATGTACAAGAATATAACTACTATAATACTGCCCCTATGTACAAGAATATAACTACTATTACACTGCTCCCTATGTACATGAATATAACTACTATAATACTGCTCCTATATACAAGAATATAACTACTATAATACTGCCCCTATGTACAAGAATATAACTACTATTACACTGCTCCCTATGTACAAGAATATAACTACTATAATACTGCTCCTATGTACAGGAATATAACTACTATAATACTGCCCCTATGTACAAGAATATAACTACTATAATACTGCCCCTATGTACAAGAATATAACTACTATAATACTGCCCCTATGTACAAGACTATAACTACTATAATACTGCCCCTATGTACAAGAATATAACTAATATAATACTGCCCCTATGTGCAAGAATATAACTAGTATAATACTGCTCCTATGTACAAGAATATAACTACTATAATACTGCCCCATGTACAAGAATATAACTACTATAATACTGCTCTTATGTACAAGAATATAACTACTATAATACTGCCCCTATGTACAAGAATATAACTACTATAATACTGCCCCTATGTACAAGAATATAACTACTATAATACTGCCCCTATGTACAAGAACATAACTACTATTACACTGCTCCCTATGTACAAGAATATAACTACTATAATACTGCTCCTATATACAAGAATATAACTACTATAATACTGCCCCTATGTACAAGAATATAACTACTATTACACTGCTCCCTATGTACAAGAATATAACTACTATAATACTGCTCCTATGTACAGGAATATAACTACTATAATACTGCCCCTATGTACAAGAATATAACTACTATAATACTGCCCATATGTACAAGAATATAACTACTATAATACTGCCCCTATGTACAAGACTATAACTACTATAATACTGCCCCTATGTACAAGAATATAACTACTATAATACTGCCACTATGTGCAAGAATATAACTAGTATAATACTGCTCCTATGTACAAGAATATAACTACTATAATACTGCCCCTATGTACAAGAACATAACTACTATTACACTGCTCCCTATGTACAAGAATATAACTACCATAATACTGCTCCTATGTACAAGAATATAACTACTATAATACTGCCCCTATGTACAAGAACATAACTACTATTACACTGCTCCCTATGTACAAGAATATAACTACCATAATACTGCTCCTATGTACAAGAATATAACTACTATAATACTGCCCCTATGTACAAGAACATAACTACTATTACACTGCTCCCTATGTACAAGAATATAACTACTATAATACTGCTCCTATATACAAGAATATAACTACTATAATACTGCCCCTATGTACAAGAATATAACTACTATTACACTGCTCCCTATGAACAAGAATATAACTACTATAATACTGCTCCTATGTACAGGAATATAACTACTATAATACTGCCCCTATGTACAAGAATATAACTACTATAATACTGCCCCTATGTACAAGAATATAACTACTATAATACTGCCCCTATGTACAAGACTATAACTACTATAATACTGCCCCCATGTACAAGAATATAACTACTATAATACTGCCCCTATGTGCAAGAATATAACTAGTAGAATACTGCTCCCATGTACAAGAATATAACTACTATAATACTGCTCTTATGTACAAGTATATAACTACTATCATACTGCTGCGATGTACAAGAATATAACTACTATAATACTGCCCCCTATATACAAGAATATAACTACTATAATACTGCTATGTACAAGAATATAACTACTATAATACTGCTCCTATGTACAAGAATATAACTACTATAATACTGCCCCTATGTACAAGAATATAACTACTATTACACTGCTCCCTATGTACAAGAATATAACTACTATAATACTGCTCCTATATACAATAATATAACTACTATAATACTGCCCCTATGTACAAGAATATAACTACTATTACACTGCTCCCTATGTACAAGAATATAACTACTATAATACTGCTCCTAAGTACAGGAATATAACTACTATAATACTGCCCCTATGTACAAGAATATAACTACTATAATACTGCCCCTATGTACAAGAATATAACTACTATAATACTGCCCCTATGTACAAGACTATAACTACTATAATACTGCCCCTATGTACAAGAATATAACTACTGTAATACTGCCCCTATGTGCAAGAATATAACTAGTATAATACTGCTCCTATGTACAAGAATATAACTACTATAATACTGCCCCATGTACAAAAATATAACTACTATAATACTGCTCTTATGTACAAGAATATAACTACTATAATACTGCTCCGATGTACAAGAATATAACTACTATAATACTGTCCCCTACATACAAGAATATAACTACTATAATACTGCTATGTACAAGAATATAACTACTATAATACTGCTCCTATGTACAAGAATATAACTACTATAATACTGCCCCTATGTACAAGAATATAACTACTATAATACAGCCCCTATGTACAAGAATATAACTACTATAATACTGCCCCTATGTGCAAGAATATAACTAGTATAATACTGCTCCTATGTACAAGAATATAACTACTATAATACTACTCTGATGTACAAGAATATAACTACTATAATACTGCCCCCTTTATACAAGAATATAACTACTATAATACTGCTATGTACAAGAATATAAATACTATAATACTGCTCCTATGTACAAGAATATAACTACTATAATACTGCTCCGATGTACAAGAATATAACTACTATAATACTGCTCTGATGTACAAGAATATAACTACTATAATACTGCCCCCTTTATACAAGAATATAACTACTATAATACTGCTATGTACAAGAATATAACTACTATAATACTGCCCCATGTACAAGAATATAACTACTATAATACTGCTCCGATGTACAAGAATATAACTACTATAATACTGCCCCATGTACAAGAATATAACTACTATAATACTGCTCCGATGTACAAGAATATAACTACTATAATACTGCTCCTATGTACAAGAATATAACTACTATAATACTGCTCTGATGTACAAGAATATAACTACTATAATACTGCCCCCTTTATACAAGAATATAACTACTATAATACTGCTATGTACAAGAATATAACTACTATAATACTGCTCCTATGTACAAGAATATAACTACTATAATACTGCCCCTATGTACAAGACTATAACTACTATAATACTGCCCCTATGTACAAGAATATAACTACTATAATACTGCCCCTATGTGCAAGAATATAACTAGTATAATACTGCTCCTATGTACAAGAATATAACTACTATAATACTGCCCCATGTACAAGAATATAACTACTATAATACTGCTCCGATGTACAAGAATATAACTACTATAATACTGCTCCTATGTACAAGAATATAACTACTATAATACTGCTCCGATGTACAAGAATATAACTACTATAATACTGCCCCCTATATACAAGAATATAACTACTATAATACTGCCCCTATGTACAAGAATATAACTACTATAATACTGCTCCTATATACAAGAATATAACTACTATAATACTGCCCCTATGTACAAGAATATAACTACTATAATACTGCTCCTATGTACAAGAATATAACTACTATAATACTGCCCCTATGTACAAGAATATAACTACTATAATACTGCTCCTATGTACAAGAATATAACTACTATAATACTGCCCCCTATATACAAGAATATAACTACTATAATACTGCCCCTATGTACAAGAATATAACTACTATAGTACTGCTCCTTTGTACAAGAATATAACTACTATAATACTGCTCCTATGTACAAGAATATAACTACTATAATACTGCTCCTATGTACAAGAATATAACTACTATAATACTGCTCCTATGTACAAGAATATAACTACTATAATACTGCTCCTATGTACAAGAATATAACTACTATAATACTGCTCCTATGTACAAGAATATAACTACTATAATACTGCTCCTATGTACAAGAATATAACTACTATAATACTGCCCCCTATATACAAGAATATAACTACTATAATACTGCCCCTATGTACAAGAATATAACTACTATAGTACTGCTCCTTTGTACAAGAATATAACTACTATAATACTGCTCCTATGTACAAGAATATAACTACTATAATACTGCCCCCTATATACAAGAATATAACTACTATAATACTGCCCCTATGTACAAGAATATAACTACTATAATACTGCCCCTATGTACAAGACTATAACTACTATAATACTGCCCCTATATACAAGAATATAACTACTATAATACTGCTCCTATGTACAAGAATATAACTACTATAATACTGCTCCTATGTACAAGAATATAACTACTATAATACTGCTCCTATGTACAAGTATATAACTACTATAACACTGCTTCACAAAAGAGTAATATAAGAACTATTGTACTGCCTTAGGCTATGTGCACACGTAAGAAAAGAGGTGCAGAATTTTCTGCACGAAATCCGCATCTCCTGGCAGAATCCGCAGCTGCGGATTTGCCGCGGTTTTTATGCGGTTTTAGTGCGTTTTTTGTGCCGAATTGATGCGGATTTTGTGTGTATTTTCTGCAGGTTTTTACCACTGCAAATTTCTATTAATGGAAGGGTTCAGAAACGCTGCAGATCTGCACAAAAGAAGTGACATGCAGTTCTTTGAAATCTGCAGCGTTTCTGCGCAGATTTTTCTGCACCATGTGCACAGGTTTTTTTTCACATTGATTTGCATTGTACTGTAAATCACAGTGCAGATCTGCAGCGTTTCAGCGTGGGAAAAAAACGCTGCAGATCTGCACTAAATCTGCATCGTGTGCACACAGCCTTATAGAATGTATGAGAATATAAACTTTCTTACCAGAGTATATATTTTCTTTACCCGTATTTCCCTTCTCTATAGTATATTGTTATATCACTTAGTTATCCTCATTCTGTTTCCCAGGTTTAGTTTTGAGAATTATCAGGATTTCCAGGCTTTGTCTTTTGCTGTAGAAGAGATCAATAACAATCCTCATGTCCTTCCTAATGTAACACTGGGCTTACAGGCCTACGACTCCTGTGATGTTCTCCATCTGGACCTAGCGGGATCATTTCACATTCTAAGTGGATCCCACACAGCCATCCCCAACTACAGATGTCTGTCTGATGTTCCTCTTACAGCTGTGATTGGAGCCGCAGTCTCCACTCACTCAATTCTGCTGGCTCATATTCTGGGTCTCTACAGGTATCCTCAGGTATGGTGATGTCACTGATATTGACTCTTATATTGATACTAGATGGTGGCCCGATTCTAACGCATCGTATATTCTAGAATATGCATGTCCTCGTAGTATATTGCCCAGTCACGTAGTATATTGGCCAGCCACGTAGTATATTGTCCAGCCACGTAGAATATTGCCCAGCCACGTAGTATATTGTCCAGCCACGTAGAATATTGCCCAGTCACGTAGTATATTGGCCAGCCACGTAGTATATTGCCCAGCCACGTAGTATATTGCCCAGCCACGTAGTATATTGCCCAGTCACGTAGTATATTGCCCAGTCACATAGTATATTGCCCAGTCACGTAGTATATTGGCCAGCCACGTAGTATATTGCCCAGCCACGTAGAATATTGCCCAGCCACGTAGTATATTGCTCAGCCACGTAGTATTCTGCCCAGCCACGTAGAATATTGCCCAGTCACATAGTATATTGGCCAGCCACGTAGTATATTGCCCAGCCACGTAGTATATTGCCCAGCCATGTAGTATATTACCCAGCCACGTAGTATATTGGCCAGCCACGTAGTATATTGCCCAGCCACGTAGTATATTGCCCAGTCACGTAGTATATTGCCCAGCCACATAATATATTGCCCATTGACGTAGTATATTGGCCAGCCACGTAGTATATTGCCCAGCCACGTAGTATATTGCCCAGCCACGTAGAATATTGCCCAGTCACATAGTATATTGGCCAGCCACGTAGTATATTGCCCAGCCACGTAGTATATTGCCCAGTCACGTAGTATATTGCCCAGCCACATAATATATTGCCCATTGACGTAGTATATTGGCCAGCCACGTAGTATATTGCGCAGCCATGTAGTATATTGCCCAGCCACGTAGTATATTGCCCAGTCACATAGTATATTGCCCAGCCACGTAGAATATTGCCAAGCCACGTAGAATACTGCCCAGCCACGTAGTATATTGCCCAGTCACGTTGTATATTGCCCAGCCATGTAGAATATTGCCCAGCCATGTAGTATATTGCCCAGTCACGTAGTATATTGCCCAGTCACGTAGTATATTGCCCAGCCACGTAGTATATTGCCCAGTCACGTAGTGTATTGCCCAGTCACATAGTATATTGCCCAGCCACGTACTATATTGCCCAGTCACGTAGTATATTGCCCAGCCACGTAGTATATTGCCCAGCCACGTAGTATATTGCCCAGTCACGTAGTGTATTGCCCAGTCACATAGTATATTGCCCAGCCACGTAGTATATTGCCCAGTCACGTAGTATATTGCCCAGCCACGTAGTATATTGCCCAGTCACGTAGTGTATTGCCCAGCCACGTAGTATATTGCCCAGCCACGTAGTATATTGCCCAGCCACGTAGTATATTGCCCAGTCACATAGTATATTGCCGAGTCACGCAGTATATTGCCCAGTCACGTAATATACAGAACAGAGCCACGTAGTATATTGTCCAGTCACGTAGTATATTGCCCAGTAATGTAGTATATTGCACAGCCACGTAATATACAGAACAGAGCCACGTAGTATATTGTCCAGTCACGTAGTATATTGCCCAGTAATGTAGTATATTGCACAGCCACGTAATAAACAGCACAGAGCAACGTAGTATATTGCCCAGTCACGTAGTATATTGCCGAGTCACGTAGTATATTGCCCAGCGACGTAGTATATTGCACAGCCATGTAGTATATTGTCCAGTCATGTAATATACAGCACAGAGCCACATAGTACATTGCCCAGCCACGTAGTATTTTGCCCAGTTACGTAGTATACAGCACAGCCACGTAGTATATTGCCCAGCCAGGTAGTATATTGCCCAGTCAAGTATGGAACAGGTTAAAAAATAAAAAATAAACATACTCAGCATCCGAAGAGCCCGTTGTAGTTCCGGCGCTTGTGAGCGGTGTCCGGTCCCAGGATTGGTATGAGCGCAGGACCTTCCATGATGTCGCGGTCACATGACCGTGACGTCACGAGCACATGACCGTGACGTCATGGAAGGTCCTTCGCCCATAGCATCTTTGGAAGCGGAACCTGCCGCTTGCAGTGCCGAGGAGAGGATGCGACGGCGGAAGGTGAGAATAAGGTTTTTTTATTATTATTATTATTTTTAACATTAGATCGTTTTACTATTGATGCTGCATACGCAGCCCATGAGTATGATGGGATAATTGCTTCACAGGATCTAGACACTACGCTTTTCTTAATACATCCTAAACTGTTAATGGAAGAATATACACTGGCGCTATAACTGTAGATGTGAGCTACACAAGTGCCGCTGGTACTCCTGTCTGATGATGTGCCCAATCCGACAAACAAGAATAAAAGACCAGTATAAACGAATAAAGAGTACCGCGCTACAAATGGTTTCTAGGGCTGGGTGCCGTCAGTGATTCCAGCGTAACAACTCAAAACTCCCTATGACCGCAGATGGCAACTAATACTAACTGACCAATTTGCCAATTTGCATATACTTGGAAGAGAGAGGTGCGCTGACCTTCTGTATGCGTAGTGTAACTAATTGTGGCTTTCCTGCTAAGCTTGTAATACTATACTGGTACACCGCATTAGTAGATGGTAACTAGTAATATTGCCGTTACCTACTGAGTGCCGCCGTATGGGGATCCCGGAGCTGCTCGGCTACTTTCGTCGGATTCAGCTGGCTGGTCAGTGCATCTAGAGGTCCGCTCTGTCGGAGGGCTGATTCCGTCTACTTATTCAAAAAGGATTCCTGGAACACCCTTTATCACGTCACTTCAAAGACAAACATGGACAATCAGTTAAAGGAACTGTCTTCTACGGTATCCAGGTTGTACGCCCTAACAAAAGGGGAGGTGATTTTATCAAACAAATGTCAAGAATTGAATCCCAGTGGATCTTCACCCTCCATAGTTTAAAACCAAAGGGCCTCAATTGCGAACTCGCAATTCGCAGTGTCGGCCATTTCTTCACTTGTATCCAGGGACGCCTCCGGCTGGGACGTCTCTGGCGCTACACGTAGCTACCACAGTCCTCACCTGCAGTACCTAAAGCCGCCGATACCGATCGAGGCAGGCACCCGCATACTTATCTTCCAAGTAGACGGAATCAGCCCTCCGACAGAGCGGACCTCTAGATGCACTGACCAGCCAGCTGAATCCGACGAAAGTAGCCGAGCAATTATTTTTTTATATAAAATAGTTTTTATTGTGTAAAAGCGCCAAAACATAAAAAAAATTACATAAATGAGGTATCGCTGTAATCGTACTGACCCGAAGAATAAAACTGCTTTATCCATTTTACCACACGTGGAACGGTATAAACGCCCCCCTAAAAGAAATTCAGGAATAGCTGGTTTTTGTTCATTCCGCCTCCCAAAAATCAGAATAAAAAGCGATCAAAAAATGTTATCTGCCCGAAAATGTTACCAATAAAAACGTCAACTCGTCCCGCAAAAAACAAGACCTCATATGACTCTGTGGGCCAAAATATGGATAAATTATAGCTCTCAAAATGTGGTGATGCAAAAACTATTTTTTGCAATAAAAAGCGTCTTTTAGTGTGTGACAGCTGCCAATCATAAAAATCCGCCAAAAAAACGCTATAAAAGTAAATCAAACCCCCATTCATCACCCCCTTAGTTAGGGAAAAATAATAAAATGTAAAAAAAATGTATTTATTTCCATTTTCCCATTAGTGCTAGGGTTAGGGCTAGGGTTAGGGCTAGGGTTAGGGCTAGGGTTAGGGCTAGGGTTGGGGTTAGGGTTTCAGTTATAATTGGGGGTTTCCACTGTTTAGGCACATCAGGGGCTCTCCAAATGCGACATGGCGTCCGATCTCAATTCCAGCCAATTCTGCTTTGAAAAGGTAAAACAGGGCTCCTTCCCTTCCGAGTTCTCCTGTGTGCCCAAACAGTGGTTCCCCCCAACATATGGGGTATCAGCGTTCTAAGGACAAGTTGGACAACAACTTTTGGGGTCCAATTTGTCCTGTTACCCTTGGGAAAATAAAAACATAGGGGATAAAATATCATTTTCGTGGAAAAAAAAATATTTTTTATTTTCACGGCTCTGCGTTATAAACTGTAGTGAAACACTTGTTGGTTCAAAGCTCTCACAACACATCTAGATAAGTTCCTTGGGGGGTCTAGTTTCCAATATGGGGTCACTTGTGGGGGTTTCTACTGTTTAGGTACATCAGGGGCTCTGCAAATGCAACATGACGCCTGCAGTCCATTCCATCTAAGTCTGCATTTCAAACGGTGCTCCTTCCCTTCCGAGCTCTGCCATGCACTCAAACGGTGGTTCCCCCCCACATGTGGGGTATCAGCGTACTCAGGACAAATTGGACAATAACATTTGTGGTCCAATTTCTCCTGTTACCCTTTGGAAAAAAAAATTGCGGGCTAAAACATCATTTTGTGGAAAGAAAAAATGATTTTTTAATTTTCACAATGCTACATTCTAAACTTTAGAGAAACAATTGGGGGTTAAAAGTGCTCACCACACATCTAGATAAGTTCCTTAGGGGGTCTTCTTTCCAAAATGGGGTCACTTGTGGGGGGTTTCCACTGTTAAGGCACGTCAGGGGCTCTCCAAATGCGACATGGCGTCCGATCTCAATTCCAGCCAATTTTGCATTGAAAAGTCAAATGGCACTCCTTCCCTTCCGAGCTCTGCCATGCGCTCAAACAGTGGTTTATCCCCATATATGAAGTGTCGACGTACTCAGGACAAATTGCACAACAACTTTTTGGGTCCAATTTATCCTTTTACCCTTGGGAAAATAAAAAATTTGGGGCAAAAAGATCATTTTTTGTGAACAATAATATACATTTTTTTTTTACGGCTCTACATTATAAACTTCTGTGAAGCACTTGGAGGTTCAAAGTGCTCACCACACATCTAGATTAGTTCCTTAGGGAGTCTACTTTCCAAAATGGTGTCACTTGTGGGGGTTTCCACTGTTTAGGCACATCAGGGGCTCTCCAATCGTGACATGGGCTCCGATCTCTATTCCAGCAAATCTTGCATTGAAAAGTCAAATGGCGCTCCTTCCCTTCCGAGCTCTGCCATGTGCCCAAACAGTGGTTTACCCCCACATATGGGGTATCGGCGTACTCTGGACAAATTGTACAACGACTTTTGTGGTCCAATTTCTCCTGTTACCTTTGGTAAAATGAAACAAATTGGACCTGAAGTAAAAATTTTGTGAAAAAAAAGTTAAATGTTCAATTTTTTTAAACATTCAAAAAATTCCTGTGAAGCACCTGAAGGGTTAATAAACTTTTTGAATGTAGTTTTGAGTACCTTGAGGGGTGCAGTTTTTAGAATGGTGTCACTTTTGGGCATTTTCTGTCATATAGACCCCTCAAAGTCACTTCAAGTGTGAGGTGGTCCGTAAAAAAATGATTTTGCAAATTTTGTTGCAAAAATGAGAAATC
Source organism: Ranitomeya imitator (assembly GCF_032444005.1). Classification (NCBI taxonomy): domain Eukaryota; kingdom Metazoa; phylum Chordata; class Amphibia; order Anura; family Dendrobatidae; genus Ranitomeya; species Ranitomeya imitator. The sequence goes on from NC_091285.1 coordinate 685,746,257, forward strand.
GCTGGTCAACTTTTAACCCTTATAACGTCCTAACAAAAAAAATTATGTTTCCAAAATTGTGCTGATGTAAAGCAGACATGTGGGAAATGTTGTTTATTAACTATATCATGTGATATAACTCTCTAATTTAAGGGCATAAAAACTAAGAGTTTGAAAATTGCTAAATTTTCATAATTTCTGACAAATTTTTGTTTTTTTCACAAATAAATGCAAGTCATATCGAAGAAGTTTTACCACTATCATGAAGTACAATATGTCACAAGAAAAGAGTGTCAGAATCACCGGGATCCGTTGAAGCGTTTCAGAGTTATGACCTCATAAAGTGACAGTGGTCAGAATTGTAAAAATTGGCCCTGTCACTTAGGTGAAAACAGGCTTTGGGGTGAAGGGGTTAAGATGTACAATGTTGCATTTCTCCCTGTAAAAAAACATTTCATTAGTCGCTGATCATTGTTCAAGCTTATCTAAATCCTTCTGAATCCTTTCTCTGTCTTTTTTAGTAATAGATTTAATACTAGCTTTGCTGGGTCTGCAAATTTGATTAGTTTACCTTCAGTTCCCTTATCTAGATCATTTATAAAAATGTTGAACAACACTGGGGTCAGGACAGAACTTTGTGGTCCCCACTTGAAAGACTTTTCAAATGGATCTGCAACTATTTATGACCACTCTTTGAGTTTGATCACAGAGCCAGTTATAAATCCACCTAACCGTAGCCTTGTCAATCCCATACTTGGTCTTTTTTTAAAAAAAAGGATAGTATGAGATACTTTACCAAGTGATTTGCAGAAGTCGAGAGAGAGAAAAAAGAGAGATATAATTTTCCTTCTCTAAATTTCGTGGTACAAATTATTTTCAATGTTACCTGAAACAAACTATGGTATAAAGATTGGGTCATGTACCAGAATGCCAACTTCCACAAGTCTGCTCATCTCTACCCAAGAATGGAAGTGGTGCTGATAGTGCACATAGGTGGTGAGAATGTGTGTCAGGTGTGACTGCATCTGTTGCTGGAGCAGAAGCAAAACACCCATACAGAACACATAGCTTCTTGTCCCACTTTGCAGGAGGGCACAGGACACCACTTCGGAAGCCATACTAGTGTGAACAGGCGGTTGGATGGATAGAAGATAATGCTTCCTGCATGCTTGTCAGCACCACCTAGTCTTTCACACGGTCCAGTCGCACCAGCCAATAGTCTGGATCACAAAATCCTCAACCTGATCCTCCTTCCTCACATCATGTTGAGTCCCAGGAGACTAGTTATCTCATACTAGTACACTCTGATGATCTCTTTACATCATTAATTCTTGATTATGGCTTCTCACCTGGCATGTTCCAAGAGGGACAAGAGGGCATTTTGTTTAGTGAAGCACAAAATGTAGAGAAGCCAAGGTCACAAGAATATTATAGAGGGGAATGGCAATTTTTGTCTAAGTAGGTGGATGATGATGATACAGAGTTGCTGATAAGTCAGGTGGTTGTAAAGTAACCGAGTCAGGTGGACCATGGTGCGATGGTGGAAGATGGGGTGGTGTATAACAAAGTCACTGATCCAACCTGTGAAGCTAGCATGCCAAGCAAGGCCATCAGCTGAGATTGGGAATTATTGGCAGCACTGAAATAGGCAGAAAGAGACGTTAAAAAGTTAGGTGTTCCACAGTCTGGGATGTTTTTAAACAGAGTTCTGAGACAAAAAATGATAATTTTCAACTTGTGCCATGCCAAGATAAGCAGAGACCTGGCTACTAAGAGCCTAATCACCACTGGAATGATCAGGAACATGTCATCTAAGCACCTGACTCCGTCGAAAGCCTAGGCCCATAATTGGTGCCAGCGAATGACACCACTGCCTTTTTCCCTCTACAAGGTGATTAAGGTGGAAATGTTACCATTTAGGCTTGTAGACACAGGATTTTTGCCGACTCATGGCAGCAGCCTTCCCTCTGTACTCGTTCCCCAGCCTACACTATTTCTCCCAGTGTGGCATCCCAGCCTTGTACCAGCACGAGTGAAAGAAAATCACCCGTGCCCTTACCAGCACAGTTACTGGGATTGTTCATTTAACTACCAACACGTGGACAAGCGCTTGTGGCCAGTGACACTTCATTCTCCTGATGGCACACTGGGTAAATGTTGTGAAGGCTGGAGCTGAGTCCCACCATGGCATGGCACATGTGCTAAAGATGCCGAGGATTTCTGGCCCTACTTCTATCAGGGTTTCATCCACTTCCTACATCAGTTCTTGCACCCCTTCCTGCTCCTCCTTATCCTTCATCTCAGATGTATTATCTGAGAGCACATTGGAAGTTCTGAAGCATTGCCTCAGGAAAGCAGCAAAATGCTCTATTGAAGCAATGTTGTCTACTAGACAAACCACACACCACAGTAGAGTTATTGAAAGGAATAACACACCAGACAGATCTGTGGATCTTGCAACTGAACCTCCAACCAGGCATTGTCATGTGTGATAATGGCCATAACCTGGTGATGGCTGTGAAGCTCTGCAAGCTCACAAACGTACCAAGCTTGGCACCTCTGCTCAACTTTGTATTTCAACAGTTTCTGAAAACCTATCCAGATTTGCCAGTGCTTCTGGTCAAGGTATGCCACATCAGCACCCATTTACGCAAGTCAGCTACAATTGTTGCCACTCTAGCAGTGCTGCAGCAATGTATACAAATGTCAGCTCATTGACTCATGTGCGACGTGACCATGCTCTGGAACTCTACACAAATGTTGGCAAGGCATTGTGAGCAGCAGAGGTGAGTTGTGGAATACCAGCTCTAACACACCCATCAGTATTCTGGTCAGCCTACGCACATAACTGAAGAGTGGGCATGGATGTTTGACATTTGGTTGGTTCTTCAAGACTTTGATGACTCCACAAAGATGATGAGCAGCAATTACACCGTAGTCAGTGCATTGATCCCGCTTCTATGTCAACTTAAAAAGTGGCTGCTGGCAAACAAGCATGAAGCTTTGCATGAGGACCAGGTGGAGATGGAAGAAGATAGGGAGATACTACCCAGCCCATACTCATCTCATCTGTTGAGAGTGCATTGGGTAATAATGAGGAGGTGGAGGCTAAGGAGAAGGAACAGGAGCTGGTTACTAGCCCAACAGAGGCTGGTACCTACAAAAGCTTTGTCTCGCCTCACCTAGGGGGATGGGCTAAGGAGGGCAATGAGGTGGAAGAGAAGGAGGAGGAGAAGCTGGAGAGTCGTCATTATGGTGGAGAAAGTGAAGTGTCGGCTGTAGGTAACTTGGAACATATGTTAAAATTTAACTACCGCTGCCTTTCCTGTGACACTCTTATTGTATCCATCTTGGCCAAAAAAGAGTACTGGTTGTTCACCGTGCTAGACCAATGTTACAAGGAGTACCTTGCATCTCTACTACCTGACACAAAGAGGTCTGCTAAAATGGTGATATACCATAAGACCTCTTTTCAAAATATTTAAAAAAATTTCCATCAGACAACGCTTGTAGCAGTGAGCAAGCTTCCTTGCCCAACCAAGAAGGAGAGGAGAGCCGAGGAGGACACACGCCAGGTAGAGGCCGGTGTTCGCTGTCAATGGCCTGGGTCAATTTCATGACACCTTTACAGTTTACAGGCCCTGATTACTGGGCATTTTTGACAAAGAGTTTGTTAGGCATCAGGATTTTCCCGCTGCGCGAGATAGATCACAAGCATTATCTGGTACTGTGGTCTCCCATTGAGGTTCGGCCGCTGCGATTGCTTCTCAGCACAAACGTCGGTCCCAGCATCTTGCTCAGGCTTGTGGTATATGTTTGGTTGCTGCTGGCTCTTCAGCCAAGTCTATGGTAATCAGTGATATGCAGGTGCAACCTTGCGCTCTGGAATCTAAGTCCAGAGATCACCTTACTGAGCATGTCTCTGATGTAGCGTCTTCTTATTGGTGGTTGGACGTTAGCTGCGCTGGTGATGTGGCAGCTCCAGATTGGCCCGCATGTGATGGCTCAACCGACTGGGCATGAGTGTTTAGGGTGGAGCCTAGTGTAATAAAGGCTCTCAGCGGCACACCCCGGCACACTAGTGTCATTTCTTTTTGGAGTGAGTGGGTGGTTAACACTCTGCCTGCACGTTTGTGCGAGCCTGTTTATGTTCAAAGACTGTACACGTTGGCAGCTAGGTAGCACATTTATGCAGTTTTGAACTCTTGGCTCAACGCCTGTGTCTCAAGTTTGCTACATACTCATGGTGTCAGTCAGGTACAAGTTTGGTAGTGTCAGGACAGGGGTAATTAGCCGCTTGGCTTAGCATCTGTTTCGTTCATGTATGCGATTAGCACAGTTCAGTTACAGAGCAAGCTCAACCCTTATGTTTCCTCTCAGTAAAGTCGAAAGGGTATTGTACTTAGTGTCATAAGAGTTCCTTCTCTTGGCACAGCATCTGCTTCATTCGTATGTGGGGTTTGCACAGTTTAGTTTCAAAGCAATCTCAATCCAAGTGCTAACATCTCTGTGACGTTAACAGGGTATAGTACTTAGCATTCTTAGTACAGTACCTCCATGTGAAATAACTGAGCTTGGTACAAAGTGTTCTGAGTACGCTGTGTGGTGGTAACACAGTGTGTTTAAGGTAATGCTCGCTGTTTTGTTCCATCATTGTCCACACTAGCAGCAGGTTCATCTCTGAACGGTGGACCTCAGGTTGCAATTGCACTTTATTTTATATTTTATTAAGTACAATCCGCCAACCCTAACAGAGTTAAAGTTTGTAAAGATGATCAAGCCTACCTGGTCGACAAAACCATCGATCTCCTGTATTTCCTCTGTCACCTTAAAACTATTGAGACTCAAAGCTGGACACATGGCATGAGCTTTCCCTCTGTGCTTTGGAGGTGTTGTGTTGCCCTGTTGCTAGCTTCTTGTCTGAGCGAGTTTTTCAATGCCGTTGGGGGTGGAGTCAAAACAGACAAGCACTTTCGCCTATACACATAAAATGCTGACCGGCTCACTCTGATAAAAATGAACACCGTGTAGATTATCCCTAACTTTTCCACATCACCAGATGACAACAGCACATAAAGTGTTTTTTGTCTTCAATATTTGAATGAGGACCTCCAGCTGTTGCCATAAATGGTTTATGAATGACCCTCCTTATAATTCTTTTCTGGCTTTCCACTGTGTGAGAAGCCATTGTAAGTACCACAACTACACTTTAAAAAAAAATGTTAAGAAGCACTTCAATTGGTTCTTTCTAGGGTGTATTGATGACCCTCCTTATATTTGTTTCTGGCTTTGCACTGTGTTCAGAGCCTTTGAGTGTAAAAGTACCACATCTACACTTAACTTTTTGTCATGAGACTGTCATGCTGTGACAGTCCACAGTAAGGAAGAGGAGCCTCAAACTGTCCCTGGAGCCTGTACTCTAACTATTTCTGTCCTGGGAGTACTCTTAGAGGTAGAGAGTCCCGAGTCCCATTCCATGAGGTATGAAACAGGAATGAAGTGTAAATTATACACAAAGACAAAAAAGGGATATCAGAAAACCTCTATCAAACAAAAGTACTAACAAACAATAGGGAGGAGCATAGGGACTGAGAGGAGTAAAGTAAATGGGAAAAAGGACCAGGAGATAAATACACACATAAAAACAGCAACATACAAAACACTACAACTCCAACTCCAAATTTAAACTACTTAGCATTAGCATACAGCACAGGAAGACAAATATCCAATAGCAGCAACAAACTCCTATTCAGCACATCGTCTCCTAAGTGCAAGGTAGTAGAGCTTTCATTAACAGGACAGAGAAGGTCTGGCCACATTTTAAAGGAAGAGTTAATGACTAGATCGGAAGCAGCTGAAATTAAGCTGTATGTTTCAGACCAACATAGAAAGTGTCGTTAACCTCTTCAGCACCAAAGGAAACCAAATTCATTTAATATTGGATCCAAATACACAGGCTAAATAGAAGATCTGCGGTTCACAATACGCAGTGATCTCTACCCCCAATTCTCCCAGGTTGGCGTGACACACTTGTGACAGAGACACTCCAGTTGGTGCATTCAATGGTGTATAGATAGGCCTCTGTTTAATTTGTTTTTCTGGCTTCCCGCTCTCTGCAGAGCCTTATCTGGGTAGAATTATCACAACTACACTTCCTTAAAATGTTTTAGGCACTCCAGTTGGTACCTTCAAGGGTGTATGTATTACCCTGCCTGCAATTTTGGGAGGCTTTGCTCGTTGTACAGAGCTTTCATGAGTGTAGGAGTATCACAATTTCTCTTTTTTCCCAAAATGTGAATGATGTACAACAGTTGGTGCCTTCAAGGTTATATGGATGAACCTTTTGACAGACTTTGCACTTAGTTCATAGCCTTTATGAGTCAAGGAGTACCACAACTTCACTTTGTGCATAATATTTGAATGAGGCACTACAGTTGGTACCTTCAAGGGTGTATGGATGACCATGCTTGTAAATTTTCCAAGCTTTGCATTTAGTGCATAGCCTTTATGAATCTTGGAGTACCACTACATGAAAGTTTGAACAATATGTATGAGGAACTCCTTTATGTTTAATACAGGATGCATCTGAGTCCCTCTTCCATAAAATGTTTGGAAGTTCATGCTTCCTTCCTAAACTGAACTTAAATTTCAAATTTTTTAATAAAAATTGTATTTTTTATTTATTTAAATTCTTTTTTTAATCTTTTTTAAATGTTGCCTTATATGCAAGCCATTTTACAGGAAAAAGGTTTTTTTTTGTAAACTCCAATTTCTCTCTAGTAGTGTTGAGCGATACCGTCCGATACTTGAAAGTATCGGTATCGGATAGTATCGGCCGATACCCGAAAAATATCGGATATCGCCGATACCGATATCCGATACCAATACAAGTCATTGGGACATCAAGTATCGGAAGGTATTCTTATGGTTCCCAGGGTCTGAAGGAGAGGAAACTCTCCTTCAGGCCCTGGGATCCATAGGGATGTGTAAAATAAAGAATTAAAATAAAAAATATTTATATATTTACCTCTCCGGCGGCCCCTGAACTCAGCGCGGGTAACCGGCAGGCTTCTTTGTTCAAAATCAGCGCTTTTAGGACCTGAGAATCAAGTCCCGGCTTCTGATTGGTCGCGGGCCGCCCATGTGACCGCCACACGACCAATCACAAGCCGCGACGTCACCGCAAGCTATTAACGCGCTCATTTTTAAAAATGAGCGCGTTAATAGCTTGCGGTGACGTCGCGGCTTGTGATTGGTCGCGGCCACGCGACCAATCACAAGCCGCTACGTCTTTGAAAGCCATTAACGCGCTCATTTTTAAAAATGAGCGCGTTAATAGCTTGCGGTGACGTCGCGGCTTGTGATTGGTCGCGGCCACGCGACCAATCACAAGCCGCTACGTCTTTGAAAGCCATTAACGCGCTCATTTTTAAAAATGAGCGCGTTAATAGCTTGCGGTGGCGTCGCGGCTTGTGATTGGTCGCGTGGCCGCGACCAATCACAAGCCGCTACGTCTTTGAAAGTCATTAACGCGCTCATTTTTAAAAATGAGCGCGTTAATAGCTTGCGGTGACGTCGCGGCTTGTGATTGGTCGCGGCCACGCGACCAATCACAAGCCGCTACGTCTTTGAAAGCCATTAACGCGCTCATTTTTAAAAATGAGCGCGTTAATAGCTTGCGGTGACGTCGCGGCTTGTGATTGGTCGCGGCCACGCGACCAATCACAAGCCGCTACGTCTTTGAAAGCCATTAACGCGCTCATTTTTAAAAATGAGCGCGTTAATAGCTTGCGGTGACGTCGCGGCTTGTGATTGGTCGCGTGGCCGCGACCAATCACAAGCCGCTACGTCTTTGAAAGTCATTAACGCGCTCATTTTTCAAAAATGAGCGCGTTAATAGCTTGCGGTGATGTCGCGGCTTGTGATTGGTCGCGTGGCGGTCACATGGGCGGCCCGCGACCAATCAGAAGCCGGGACGTGATTCTCAGGTCCTAAAAGCGCTGATTTTGAACAACGAAGCCTGCCGGTTACCCGCGCTGAGTCCAGGGGCCGCCGGAGAGGTAAATATATCAATATTTTTTATTTTAATTCTTTATTTTACACATCTCTATGTATCCGATACCGATACCCGATACCACAAAAGTATCGGATCTCGGTATCGGAATTCCGATACCGCAAGTATCGGCCGATACCCGATACTTGCGGTATCGGAATGCTCAACACTACTCTCTAGTTTTGAATGTTTCATTGTCAGTCCTTAAAAGGAGTAAAAGTGTGACACTATTGTTCTCAGCAGCAATCTGGGAGCTAGAGATGCTTCCAGGGGTCTTCCCTATGCTGATATCCTTCTATTCAGCACTTTTCCCATCCATTTCAATATTTTCACAGCCCCTTAGCCCTCCTTATAGATTCTATCAGAGAAATGCTCAACTATCCAACTGACTCCCATTAAACTCGTTACTGGAAACGAGCATCTGAGCATTAGGAATTGCTTGGTTTGAGTGTCAAGCATCCAAGTATTTTAGTGCTTGCTCATCCCAAACTCTTAAAGAATATTAATTTTTGTTTTTTTTACTAGATAAGTCACTTATCAACAAGTCAAGTTCTCAGTGACCACAAGACGTTTCCATCCTTTTTCAGGACTGTTCCAAGTGATGCCTTCCAGTCTCTAGGACTAGCTAAACTGGTACTTCATTTTGGTTGGACCTGGATTGGACTACTAGCTATGGATAATGATTATGGTCAGCAAGGAATACAATCGGTCAGACAAGAGATAATAAAAGGTGGAGCATGTGTGGCTTTTAGTGAGAATATCATCTTGAACCAACCAGATCGTAATGCTCCACACATTGTCAAGGTGATTAGAGAGTCAACAGCAAAAGTTGTGGTTGTCTTCTCCATAGATATTCATCTTATTCCCATTCTGGATGAGATGTTGAGGCAAAATGTCACAAAGAAGATATTTGTTGCCAGTGAAGGCTGGTCTATGACTCAAATATACCTCATGAGTCGATTTGGAAACATTATTTCGGGCACTATTGGTTTGGCTTTGTATAGTGAAATGATTCCTGGATTTAGTCAATTCCTTAACAAAGTCAATCCATTCATGGAGATCGGAGTTACTTGGGCTAAAATATTCTGGCAGGAAGCTTTTAACTGTGTATTTTCAAATTACACCAATGTCACCAGAATTTCAGACACTCCATTAAAAGAATGCACTGGGCAAGAAGATTTACAAAGCATTCATAACAGTTTTACAGATGTCTCCAACCTAAGAACAACATATAATATGTATATGGCAGTTCATTTTGTGGCCAAATCACTAGAAGATCTGAGCAATTGTTCTGTTTCAGATGGTCCTTATCCTCACTGTGGAGACTCCCATTATTTCAAGCCTTGGCAGGTAATTTAACATCTCTAAAAATAGTATTCATTATTCTAAATTAATCACTGTTATAAATCATGGGAATAAAGAGATGCTCCCCATCAAGCATGGAAAGATGGTTTTGCACATGTTTATTCTCGCGATTCAATTCCAGACAATTCCATAAAAGTAAATAAAATCAAAGCAAGAATAATTAAGCAGCTACTAGCCTACTTTGGACAAATCATACAAAGAGAGAATCACTGGAGAAGGACATTATGGTACGAAGAACAGAAGAAACAAGGCGAAGAGGAAGACCAGCAGCCAGATGGCTTGATACTATCAAGATAATGGCGGAGTAGGCCATTGTGGACCTATATAGACTTGCACAAGATCGATCTTCCTACAGAGAATTTATCTGTCAAGTTACCTTACCTCAAGATCGAGGGTGCTAAATAATAATAATAAAAAATTGTCAAGTATAGTTGTACATATGGAAATGTCTTAAATGTCCAAGAAGAGAATTCCCCTTTAACAGCATTCACATTATACAAAACTTCCTAGAACCCAATAAGTTATAACAGCTCTGTTCGTTTTTGTTTTGAATATATGAAGGTAAGTGCAAGGTCATGACTGTTGTCTACAAATGGTAGGCAACTTACCCCTATGCCTCAAAACTACTGGAACAACACGACCATTTTGAACTGTCCTCCCATCTATCTTCCTGCTCCCTTTTCAACCACTTACAATCAGCCTTCCGGTCACACCATTCCACTGAAACTGCCCTAACTAAGGTCACCAATGACCTATTAACCGCCAAGAGCAAGCAACACTACTCTATCCTCCTCCTCCTGGACCTGTCCTCTGCCTTTGACAAAGTGGACCATTCCCTGTTGCTGCAGACCCTCTCATCCCTTGGCAACACAGACTGGGCCCTATCCTGGATCTCATCATACCTAACTGACCGAACATTCAGCGTCTCCCACTCACACACCACCTCCTCACCTTGTCCCCTATCTGTCGGAGTCCGGCAAGGTTCAGTTCTAGGGCCCCTGCTCTTCTCCATTTACACTTTTGGCCTGGGACAGCTCAAAGAATCTCACGATTTTCAGTATCATCTCTATGCTGATGACACACAGATCTACATCTCTGGACCAGATATCACCTCCCTACTAACCAGAATCCCTCAATGTCTGTCCACTATTTCATCCTTCTTCTCCGCTAGATTTCTAAAACTTAACATGGACAAAGCAGAATTCATTGTCTTTCCCCCATCTCACGCGATCTCCCCAACGAACCTATCCATTACAGTAAATGGCTGCCCACTCTCCCCAGTCCCACAAGCTCGGTGTCTCTGGATAATCCTTGACACTGATCTCTCCTTCAAACCGCATATCCAAGCCCTTTCCACTTCCTGCCGCCTTCAACTCAAAAATATTTCATGGATCTGTACATTCCTAAACGAAGAATCTGCAAAAACCTTAGTCCATGCCCTCATCATCTCCCAAGTCGACTACTGCAACCTCCTGCTCTGTGGCCTCCCCTCTAACACTCTCGCACCCCTCCAATATATTCTAAACTCTGCTGCCCGACTAATCCACCTGTCCCCCCACTATTCCCTGGCCTCTCCCCTCTGTCAATCCCTTCACTGGCTCCCCATTACCCAGAGACTCCAGTACAAAACCCTAACCATGATGTACAAAGCCATCCACAACCTGTCTCCTCCATACATCTGTGACCTTGTCTCCTGGTACTTTCCTGGATGCAACCTCCGATCCTAACAAGATCTCCTTCTCTACTCCCCTCTTATCTCCTCTTCCCACAGTCGCATACAAGATTTCTCTCGCGCATCACCCCTACTCTGGAAGGGTATGTGCACACGTTCAGGTTTTTTCGCATTTTTTCTCGATTAAAACGTGATAAAAGCTCATTAGAAAGGCATTCATTATGTGTTAGGAGTCGAGTTTCCTCTGCTGCACAGGGGGAATCTCGATCCGTCTCCGCTGCGGTTTCCCATTCTTCTCCAGCCGCAGTGGAGTCTGCTCAGCAGGGACGTCGATCCCAGTGTCTCGCTCAGTCTGACTCTGTGCGAAGAGTTACTGCTGCTTTTCCTGCTTCTGCCATTGAAGCCAGTGCTGGGCAGCGGCAAGTGGACGTTTCTGGATCTAAGTCCTGCTTTTCTCTGTCTGAGCATGCCCAGGGCAGGATCTCCCGTTGGAGATCGAGGGTCACATGCTCAGGTACTGCAGCACATCCCATTGGTCCTTTTGGCAGGTCCTGAAAGGGCAAAACTTCTGTAGCTGTTTCCTGTGCTGCAGCTATATAAACTGTGCATGACCGCACGGCCATGCGCTAGTATTGTCTTGTAAATATGTGTGTGTGTTGTGAGTGAAATTCGCTCTTTAAATAACCCTCCCTATTGAATGTCTGTTCGCGGAAGGTGTATGTTTGCCATCTAGTGCCCGACTTATCCAACAGCACGTAACACACATTACAGCTACCAGTTGCTGTGTCCGCCAGTACGGCGCCGTGCGCTTGCTCTGCGCTTTCCTGACCCAAGCCTGGGTGGTTAGTGGCATCCGTCAGTGCGGCACCGCACGCACTCTTGTGCCTTTATATTATTATTTAGTTTCCTTACACACCCAGTTGCGGTGTTGTGCCAGCAAGTGTCAAATCGGACTTCAATCCTAGTTGGGGTTGAGTTCGCTGACTTCTTGCTCACGCTCTATGTGCGGTACCGCGGTCCTGTGACACAACAGGATCGCTTCCTTCACGCAGGGTGAAGTTAACCCGTGCGTGTTTTACTTATAGTACCGACATATAGTACATCTTACTAGCAGCAGGGTTTTTACCTGCACGGTGGACCTCGGACTGCGAACGCACCTAGTTCCATTTCATCTTGTACTTGGTGTGTTCTGCCAGTCCTTAACATAATACTAGCACCAAGGTCTGGCTAGTAAATGATGGACGATCAGCGTTCACAGCAGTACAACCAGCAGCTGGAGGGAAGGTTGGCGGCTCTTGAGCGTTCAACCTCACCTGTGGATGTCACTGCTGTCGCTGTTCAGGCTGCTAGTGTTGTTGCAGCCACCTTGTCCACTGCCGCTCCTGTCCCGACTCTAACTTGCCTCCCGCTTCCAGAGAAATTCTCTGGTGACAGTAAGTCTTGTAGGGGTTTCGTGAGTCAGTGCTCTATCCATCTCGAGCTTCTGGCCTCTCGTTTCCCTACAGAGCGGGCTAAGGTGGGATATATAGTGTCTCTTCTATCGGACAGGGCGTTGCAGTGGGCTACGCCGCTATGGGAGCGTAGCGATCATGTGGTGCAGAGTGCTCCGTTGTTTCTGAGCACTCTGAAACAGGTCTTTTTAGGACCTCGTGTCACCCATGATATGGCGCTCCAATTGTTGGCATTGACTCAGGGCTCGTCCTTGGTCAGTCATTTTGCCGTCCACTTCCGCACCTTAGCATCTGAGCTGGAGTGGTCGGATAAAGCCCTCATTCCAATATTTTGGAGGGGGCTGGCTGACCACGTTAAGGACGCCCTGGCCACTAGGGAGATTCCCGCCACACTGGAGGAATTAATAACTCTATCCACTCGTATTGATCTCCGTTTTCACGAGCGGAGGTTAGAGCGAGCCCAGTGTAGGCAGAGGTTTCGGCTGGCTCCCACCTTCGCCAAACCTTTGGAATCTCCAGACCAGGCTCCTGAGCCCCATGAGCCTGTGGTAGAGTCACGAGCGGGATCTAAGTCCCGGACCGCTCGTGTACTCCAGATTTGTCATCTTTGCCAACAGACAGGACATCTTGCCTCCAGATGTCTCCAGCGGTCGAGGAAACGTCAGCGTCTAGTGGTAGTTGGTGGAGGTGCATAAGATACGGCGACGTTTGCCTCCAAATTGTCCTTTAAGGGGACAATAACATTGGGCTCATCCTCTCACTCGGTAGAACTCTGCGTGGATTCTGGGGCGGAGGGCAATTTTATGTCTTCAGCCTTCGCCCAACGTCACGCAATTCCTCTGGTCATGCTATCTCAACCAGTAACGGTACGAGTGGTGAATGGGTCGACACTGCCCGCACAGATTACACATCAAACTATCCCTTTCACTCTGTCCATGTCACCATCTCATCAGGAGATTATATCTCTACTCGTCATTCCTGAGGGAATTGATGAGGTTCTCTTGGGGATACCTTGGTTACGGTACCACTCTCCTCACATCGAGTGGTCCTCAGGAAGAATTCTGGGATGGGGTGAATCTTGTGGGAACAGGTGTCGTCATCGAGAGTGCGTTCAGGTTGCTACTACAGAGGTACCCACAGATCTTTCCTCTCTCCCCAAGCAATATTGGTCTTATGCAGACGTGTTCTCCAAAAAGGCAGCGGAGACCCTTACGCCCCATCGCCCCTATGACTGTCCTATTGATCTCTTGCCTGGTGCTGAGCCTCCCCGGGGTCGAGTCTATCCATTATCTCTCCCGGAAACGGAGGAAATGTCTCAGTACATTCAAGAGAATCTGGCAAGAGGGTTCATCAGGAAGTCAGTGTCACCTGCTGTGGCAGGGTTCTTTTTCATGCAGAAGAAGAATGGAGAACTACGTCCATGCATAGACTACAGGGGTCTTAATGCTATCACAGTTAAGAACAAGTACCCTTTGCCTTTGATATCTGAGCTTTTCGATAGGCTTCGGGGAGCTAGAGTGTTTACTAAACTAGATCTGCGGGGTGCTTATAACCTGATTCGCATCCGTGAGGGGGACGAATGGAAAACGGCATTTAACACCAGAGATGGGCACTATGAGTATCTGGTGATGCCCTTCGGGCTCTGTAATGCACCTGCCGTTTTCCAAGACTTTGTCAACGACATCTTCCGGGATATGCTTTCCACCTCGGTTGTAGTCTAACTGGATGATATTCTCATCTTTTCTCCAGATATTGACTCCCACCGGAGAGATGTTGGCAGAGTCTTCGACCTCCTACGGGCAAACTCTCTTTATGCGAAGTTGGAGAAGTGTGTGTTTGAGCAGGAGTCCTTACCTTTCCTGGGCTATATCATCTCCGCCCAGGGATTGGCTATGGATCCTGCCAAACTACAGGCTGTGATGGACTGGCAAGAGCACCATTCTCTTAAAGCGGTGCAGCGCTTTATGGGGTTCATTAAACTATTACCGCCAGTTCATTCCCCACTTCTCAACTCTGGTAGCTCACTTGGTAGCCCTCACCAAGAAGGGAGCGAATCCCAAATTGTGGTCGGAAGAGGTCTCCAAGGCCTTCACTTCTATTAAGTCCCACTTTGCTAGCGCTCCCATCTTACATCGTCCCGATGTGGATAAGCCATTCCTAATGGAGGTGGATGCCTCGTCCGTTGGTGCTGGAGCAGTCCTCTATCAAAAGGATGCTCAAGGTCGGAAGCATCCATGCTTCTTCTTCTCTAAGACCTCCACGCCAGCGGAGAGAATCTACTCCATCGGGGACTGGGAGTTGCTAGCAATGAAGTTGGCCTTTTTGGAGTGGAGACACCTTCTGGAAGGTGCGCGGTTTCCCTTCCAAGTTTACACGGACCACAAAAATTTGGTCTATTTGCAAACAGCCCAGCGGCTAAATTCTCGCCAGGCCAGATGGTCCCTGTTCTTCTCCCGGTTCCACTTTTCCCTTCATTATCTCGCCGGGGAGAAGAATATCCGTGCTGACGCTCTCTCTCGCTCCCTTATGTCAAC
This sequence comes from Ranitomeya imitator, assembly GCF_032444005.1. NCBI lineage: Eukaryota > Metazoa > Chordata > Amphibia > Anura > Dendrobatidae > Ranitomeya > Ranitomeya imitator. The sequence continues at coordinate 685,761,311 of NC_091285.1, forward strand.
TGAGGAGGAGGAAGAGGAGCCTCGGCTTATTGTCCCTTCCGAGAGCCTGAGAACCGTAGCGCCGGTTTCGCTAGAGTCTGTGTCTCCGGGCAAGACTTTTGTGCCCATTAATTTGCGACCGGAGGTTCTCTCTTGGGCTCATTCGTCCAGGGTGGGTGGACACTTTGGGACAAAGAGGACATCTGAGCTACTGGCGAGGACGTACTGGTGGCCGCATATGGTCCGGGATGTCAGGGATTATATTCTGGCGTGTGTCTCCTGCGCCAAAAATAAATCTCCGCATCAAAGGCCAGCTGGGTTGCTCTATCCCGTGCCGGTGGCAGATAGGCCCTGGGAGATGGTCGGGATGGACTTTGTTGTGGGTTTACCCAAGTCTCGCGGCTGTACCATCATTTGGGTCATCACCGATCATTTCTCAAAAATGGTGCATTTGGTGCCGCTACCACGGTTACCTTCTGCGCGGGCCTTGGCAGCGTTGTTCATTAAACACATCTTCCGCCTACATGGTATGCCTGACAAAATTGTCAGTGACCGGGGTCCCCAGTTTGCGTCTCGGTTCTGGAGAGAGCTTTGTCGTCTTCTCAGTATTGAGTTGAATCTCTCTTCCGCTTATCATCCCGAGACGAATGGGTTGGTAGAGACGGCCAACCAGACCTTGGTCACATACCTGCGACATTTTGTTTCAGCCAGGCAGGATGACTGGGCATCCTTGCTATCGTGGGCAGAGTTTGCACTGAACAACACCGTAGCCAACTCCACTGGACAAACCCCATTCCTCCTCAACTATGGTCAGCATCCACGGGTACCTGTGCCTATGCCCGTGTCTTCCGCCGACTCCAGGGTGGCAGACTGGGCTGTGGAGGCATGGGATATTTGGGACCGCACTCAGGATGCCATTCGGGCCTCTAAGGAGAGAATGATGTCCTCCGCCGATGCTCATCGGCGCCCCACTCCGACCTTTGCTCCTGGCGACTTGGTGTGGCTCTCCGCCCGTAACATCAGGCTGCGAGTTGAGTCCACTAAATTTGCTCCTCGCTACTTGGGCCCATTCAAGGTCCTCGAGCAGGTTAATCCTGTGGTCTATCGTTTGGCCCTTCCGCCACGCCTGGGTATCACCGACACCTTTCAGGTGTCCCTCTTGAAACCCGTGTATATGTCCCGGTTTTCCGAGTCATCTGCTGGGACATCGGGTTCGTCTACGGACGATTATGAAGTGAACGCTATTTTGGGGTTCAAGGTGGTACGTGGCAAAAAATTTTATTTGGTAGACTGGAAGGGTTATGGCCCCGAAGACAGGTCCTGGGAGCCTGTTGAGCACATTTAGGCCCCGCAGCTCATTGCTGCCTTCGAACGTAGCGAGGCCCAAGGAGGGGGGCCCTAGGAGGGGGGGTAATGTTAGGAGTCGAGTTTCCTCTGCTGCACAGGGGGAATCTCGATCCGTCTCCGCTGCGATCTCCCATTCTTCTCCAGCCGCAGTGGAGTCTGCTCAGCAGGGACGTCGATCCCAGCGTCTCGCTCAGTCTGACTCTGTGCGAAGAGTTACTGCTGCTTTTCCTGCTTCTGCCATTGAAGCCAGTGCTAGGCAGCGGCGAGTGGACGTTTCTGGATCTAAGTCCTGCTTTTCTCTGTCTGAGCATGCCCAGGGCAGGATCTCCCGTTGGAGATCGAGGGTCACATGCTCAGGTACTGCAGCACATCCCATTGGTCCTTTTGGCAGGTCCTGAAAGGGCAAAACTTCTGTAGCTGTTTCCTGTGCTACAGCTATGTAAACTGTGCATGACCGCACGGCCATGCGCTAGTATTGTCTTGTAAATATGTGTGTGTGTTGTGAGTGAAAGTCGCTCTTTAAATAACCCTCCCTATTGAATGATTGTTCGCGGAAGGTGTATGTTTGCTATCTAGCGCCCGACTTATCCAACAGCACGTAACACACATTACAGCTACCAGTTGCTGTGTCCGCCTGTACGGCGCCGTGCGCTTGCTCTGCGCTTTCCTGACCCAAGCCTGGGTGGTTAGTGGCGTCCGTCAGTGCGGCACCGCACGCACTCTTGTGCCTTTATATTATTATTTAGTTTCCTTACACACCCAATTTCAGTGTTGTGCCAGCAAGTGTCTAATCGGACTTCAATCCTAGTTGGGGTTGAGTTCGCTGACTTCTTGCTCGCGCTCTATGTGCGGTACCGCGGTCCTGTGACGCAACAGGATCGCTTCCTTCACGCAGGGTGAAGTTAACCCGTGTGTGTATACTTATAGTACTGCCATATAGTCCATCGTACTAGCAGCAGGGTTTTTACCTGCACGGTGGACCTCGGACTGCGAACGCACCTAGTTCCATTTCATCTTGTACTTGGTGTGTTCCGCCAGTCCTTAACATTATGCATCCTATCATTTAGAATGCATTCTACAATTTTTGTGCACATGATGCGTTTTTTTCCATGAAAAAAACGCATCGCGGTAAAAAAGCAGCATGATCATTAATTTTGCGTTTTTTTTTCACGTTTTACCGCTATTCTATGCATTTGGAAAAAGTGCAACAAAAATGCATCAAAAACGCATTAAAAAACGTGCAAAAAACACATCAAAACCACAAAAAACCGCATGCAGATTTCTGGCAGAAATGTCCGGTTTTTGTCAGGAAAATTTCTGCCAGAAATCCTGACGTGTGCACATAGCTGAACTCTCTACCACAACATATCAGACTCTCACCTACCATCGAAACCTTCAAAAAGAACTTGAAGACCTACCTCTTCCGGCAAGCCTACAGCCTGCAGTAACCACCGATCGACCAAACCACTGAACGACCAGCTCTATCCTCACCTACTGTATCCTCACCCATCCCTTGTACATTGTGAGCCCTTGTGGGCAGGGTCCTCACTCCTCCTGTATCAGTTGTGACTTGTATTGCTCAAGATTATTGTACTTATTTTGATTATGTATACCCCTCCTCACATGTAAAGCGCCATGGAATAAATGGCACTAATATATAATAATAATAATAATAATAAATGGTAGGAAACTTACAGTATAGCTCTGTTCTCCATATGTTGCATTGTATAATCCTTCATTTTGGCACCATACCACTGAGATAGTTTCTTCTCAAAGCAACTCATCCACAATAACGGAACTTTAAATTGTATGTGCCATATGCATTGATGGAGCATGTTAAAAAAAATAATAATAATCTAATTTTAATATAGATCTGTTGGGTTCAGTGTGGATTCATAGATCTTAAAGATAAGTGAACCTGTTAGATTCAAATTGAATTCATCTCCAATTTTCCCAAAAATATTGAAATCTTCTGAATCAAAATGTTTTGTGATTTGCTTCACAAGAATTAAGTAAAATGGTGGCCAGCTGATATTTTTCAGAATTGTAGAGGGCTGGAAAAAAAACCTCACCTTGCCGCTCATCTGTCCTGCAACCTTAGCCCATCGTCTGTTTCTCCACGTGTCCTCTACCGTCATCTTCATTGGATTCCCCAAGGCTTTCAGAGTCAAGTAGGCGCCAGACATTCACAGTCACATGTCAACCAAATAGCTAACTAGGTTTTTGATGATGTATCATGACATAATGATGTCATAATGTGAGACTTGATGTATTTGACCTGATGGATGCTGAAAGCAATGATGGTGTAGCTGAAAAGGACGCCTAGAGAACTGGATGCACGGAGGACAAGAACCATAGGTTTGCAGTGGTGGAATAGATGGACTACGAAAATAAAATATTTTTTAAATTTTTTGTCAGATTTGCTCATTTCTAATAGAACTCTTTGATTCCTGTAGTAAAGCTTCTTAAAGCTGGGAGGTTGTGTAGACCTGTAATATAGTCCACATACAGTTTGGTATTAGAATATTGATGAGTGAATCTGCTGAAATGCAGACTATTAAGTTCGCTCAAAATTTTCGTCTCACAGTCTCCTTCCTCATCTAGACTTTAAGGTACGATGTCATTTTTCAACAAGCCTCTGATGTCACAATGCACATTGTGACAATACAATGTTCACCATTCAAAGACTAGTCAAAATCTTGGGCAACGTACATTACGACATTTTGATATCATGACTTGTACTGTGATGTCAGAGACCTATTCGGCCACAGAAGTCTTTTCATAGAGTAGGATTGGAGCAAGAGGACATTGAGTGCTGTGGAGACGTAAAGAAGAGGCCAGAGGGAGTAGTCCAAAGGCCCAAATGGGGTGCTGATGTGGCAAGGCAGGGGAATGGTTAGACAATTTTTATTTTTTATTTATACAACTCTTTCCCAGGCCTCTACAAATCAGCAAAATGGCTTCACACAAAGAAAGTTACACAAGAAAAATCAAACTTGAAAGAATCCAGATTTTTCATTAAATTGGAGATGAATGGAACTGATTTGCTCATCTCTACTGTAGTTTATAAAGTTGTTTTTATTTTCCTCCTTCAAAAGACTCTTATAGTCCAGGATATATAAAAATAGTCAATAGTTTCTGCTGTTATTATGAAGGTATCCTTACATTTTTGTCAATTACGACTTTATAGCTTCTGCACTATATGAAGAAGGTAAGAATAAAGATGAATGTGGGAAGAGAAATTTACTTTGATGAAAACGGAGATCCACCCGCTGTTTATGACATAGTAAACTGGCAGCTGAGCCCAGAAGGAATCATTAAGCAGGTCAAGGTTGGCAGTTATGACACGTCAGCTTCTCCAGGTGAAGTCTACACCATTAATTCAAGTATATTGCGATGGAAAAATGATGACACTCAGGTAAAAAATATGAGAAATTACCATAGATGGACTTTAATATTGGTGGAGTGGTACTCCATTTGGGCGCTAAATACCTTGGTACGTTAAAGTTTATCCTAAATTATAAATCAATTCTCATCTTTTTTTATAGGTTCCTTTATCAATTTGTAGCCAAAGATGTCCTCCAGGTTTCTGGAGAGCAGCTAAAGAAGGGAAACCTTCCTGCTGCTTTGAGTGCATTCCATGTTCGCTTGGAGAAATCACCAATGACACATGTAAGTGAGGTATCCCCAAGACTGAGCTACGAATCTGAAGATTTCTCACCTTAGACATTTATGACATTTCCAGAGGATTAAGTTTAAGATAAATGATGGGGTCAGACATGGCTGGATGTCAATGGGGTGCAGAACAGGGGAGAGATGACTGACAAGGAGATGCCATTTTGTCAGCTTTACCAGTAACACCAGAAATCATTAACCAGTACCAATCCTATTTCAAAAACGTAACATTTGTCTGTAAAATAGGTAATTTCTTCCGGATTGCTAGCTTTTCTTCGATCCTGAGAACGGGGACCTTGTTTGAATGGCGTGATGAGAACGTATGAGCTCCGTGGCTACAATTACTGTCAAAAGGATTGTCGATTATAGCCAATTGATGTAGTTGGCCATCTCTGTCAATTATCGGTTCATTCAAATGAGGAATTTGAGAGTCCTGTTTTTGGGATCGGTGTGAGCTCAAATGCTGGATTTGGCAGCAATAGGCAAGGTATTAATTATCCACATGATTAGCTTTGACCGGTGATGAGGCAACGGCATCATCTGGTCTCTCGCTAGTCAAAAAATATTGAGAACTTCAACACAGGAGACAAAAGAATTTCCTGTAATAAATTTCATCTTTGAATCATCTAATTGGTCCATAAAATTTTATTTCAATCAAATGGATTAGTCATGAATTGAAATTGCTCTACGGCCCATACTTGCTCTGAAAATACAAATGTAACACTCTAAAGTCTCCGAGTACTGTAGATGAACACTTTCAAGTTCTTCTAGTATCTCGCCATGATTAACTTGATGTTAACTAGTTTTGAGCGAGCGTGCTCGTCACTTCTCGTCACTTGCTCCAGCATCATTGAGCTCAAGCTCTAGTCCCCGCCCCACATGATTTCCCGCCAGTAACTGGAATGCCGTAGACATCTATATAAGACCCGTGACGCTATACTCGGCACACTGTACCACAGACACCGGCAGCTTAGCGAGAGGTGCCCGTAAGAGATGGACAGAATTGTAGCTGTGTATAGGCAGGGATTCAACCACATTTATATTTCTTTCAAAGTCAACAACAACCCTTTTTAGGACTAAAAATAATCAATATTAATACTTTGATTAGCAGCACTTAGGGACAGATTGTGCTGTAGGGGTCATTTTGGACAGGATAGGATAAAATGCACATCCTTTATGCTGCTGCCTACAACTCATACCAAAAATACTTCTCAGGACTAATAAATTTTCTTCTTGCTATTAATCCTGCAAACTATTTTAGCAGGGAAACAGCCTTTATAGTGCACCAGTTGTGCATCAAAAGCATGCAGCCAGACTTGGTTGGTTTCCAATAGCAGTGTTATATAGTGCAAGCAGTGAACCAAGTCCTGAGGTGTGCGAATTGTTCTGCCATACTAATCCTACAGTGTTTTTAGCAGGGAAATATTATACAGCAATTATACTGCGCCAGACTTGTTTGGTTAGCAATAGCATCACTATTTTGCTACTGCAATGTATGTCCATTTGAGGTGTGCAAATTTTCCTGCGATACTAATCATGCAAAGTTTTTTTCAGCAGGTATTTATCAAACAAAATGTAAAATGGGCAAAGCGTGGGGTAAGGGATAAGGTAGTGGACGTGATGCTAATGGTGAGCACACAAACCAAGGGCGTGGACGAGGGGAAACTGTGCCTGCTGTGGGAGCAAAACAAACACACACATCATGTCCAGCTAGCTTCCTGTCCCACTTTGTAAGGAGGCATGGAACACCACTATTGAATTCAGACCAGTGTGAAAAGATTGTTGGAGGGATAGCAGATAATGGTTCCAGTCAATTTGCCAGCTCCCACATTGTCCAGCCTCAGTAGCCGTGATTCTAGACCACATAATTCTCACCCTAATCCTCCTTCCTCCCACCATGCTGAATTCCTGGAGACAAGTCATCACACACTTGGACACGCTGAAGAGCAGTTCACATTTCCATTTCTAGATTGTGGCCTCTCGCCCTGCCTGTTTCAAGTGGGACATGAGGAGATCGCATGTAGTGATGCCTAAATGTTTGAGCAGCCCCGCTCATAAGAAGGTGACGGTGGGAAAATGCAATTACTGTCGAAAGAGGTGCATGATGATGAGACACAATTACCAACAAAAGATATTGTTAAGTCAGCAAGTCAAGAGGCGGACCAGGGTGCGGAAGTGGAAGACAAAGTTCTGGACGATTAAGTCACTGACCCAACCTGGGAAGGCAACATGCAGAGCGAGTAACACAGCAAATGTCACAACAGTTAGGAAGAGGCAGAGGGTTGTTCAGATAGACATGGTGGCCAAGTGTTCCCCAAAGCACCAACACAGGGTCGCAATTCCACTCTCGGCTGTTGCTGGCACATGTCAGCTGTATATATCAGCTGTTATATACAGCTGATATGTACAGCTGACTTATCAGCTATTTTCCCCTTGATAGGTGCGTGCTCAGTGCCAGAACCCCCACCAAACATGGGGAGTCCGACATTTGCGTACTATTACATCCAATGTTAGAAAGGGGTTAATAATGATAAAAAAATGTTTTTGAGGCCCACCACCAAGTCTCTTCAAAAGGGTATTGCAGTGCCTCCTTCTAATGTTTGGCATCCCTTGCACTTAGCGTATATACTTTACCAGTGTAGGAGACCTACTCTTTAGTAATGCGAAAAATGCTTTTCTGAGGCTCCATCTTGTAGTTGAGGGAATATTTTTGGAAACCAAAAGAGCCAGTGGATTCTATTAGTATAACATTCAGTGCTTTGTTGTGGTCTGTCATACAGGATTTCACATACGGAACAGAAGCCTTTGTAAAGTAGGTACAGAAGATCTTGATCTCCTCCATATCAGGTTATGTATACGCGAAACGCTCCACTATATTCCTCAGCAAGGTTGATGGAATAACAGTCCTTGATGTTGCTATGTTAAATTAATAGCTTTTTTAGGTCTAATTCAAATAGATTATATTCTCTAATATTACAGCTCTTATCTGCAGTTAGTGTAGGGTGAGGTGTGGCAATAATGACAGCATATTACAGGAATCTAGTCAGGGATTGTTACCTTCTAAATTATAATACTTGTTGCTAAAACATAACAAAAACAAATAGCAATGTAACATGTATTCTATTTCCTATTAATACCACTGCTAGCTTCATTTACTGTAGGGATAGGCTCTAGGTATCAGCTGCTGTTTAATTAGTGTTCATCCTGGTCACATACATATCTTCCACAGTCCATAACTTGATTGCTTTTTTCCATGCATTGATTGACAGATTCATGTGTTTTATGGCAATCTGTACTCAGAAATTGAGCAAAGAAGGCAGGCTTGCTTGCATTCCTCCACAGTTTGTTGCTACCGTGTACGCTAAAAAATCTTTTTGGGGATGATTAATATCCATTTTATATTTGCAATAAGACTGCTCTTATCTGCAATTTTTCTAGGGTGAGCTGTCGCAGAATGGATAGCATGTTATAGACATCTAGTCAAGGATTATTGCCTTGCTACTGAAACATACATTTTTTAAATCTATGCTATTTCCTATTCCTACTAATACCGCTGTTAGCTGCATTTCCTGTAGGGATAGGTGCTAGGTATCATCTGCTAGAAATGAGTGTAAATTCTAGTGACATACATGTCTTCCACACATCATAACTTCATTGTTTTCTTCCATGCACTCATTGACAGATTTGTGCTTTTTATGATGATCTGTACTTGTCAAAGCAGGCAAATGAACTGATTTATTGTGTCCATTCGCAGTTTCTCTGTAGCATCTATATGTCAGAGGTAGTGATGGCAGGCTTTACATTACCGGAAGTAAAATTATCACTTCTGAACTCTCCAGTGGTTTGTTTTTATCCATTTCCGGGTGCTTCTTGAAGTATGGTTGGGGTCCTGCAAGGAAGATCCATCACCTAGGATGCAAATTAGATTTCTGACACTGGGCCCTACATTGCGACTCAAAATTCCTTGAGAATATTCACATTTCGTGATGCCTTGCACACAGTCAAGGCACCCAGTGCCAGATGCCAGAGGCAGAAAAACAACCACAAAATGTATTTCAACCTACACCATATTTGACTGTAACTACTGTGTTCTTTTATTTGTAGACTTTTCTCTATTTACAGTAAATGGTAGAATGATATGCTTTACTCAAAAGCTCTATCTTGGTCTCCTCTGTTCACGAGATGTCTGCTGGCCCTCTATAAAGTGTGAAGGCCACCTGATTGGCCCTCCAGGTTTCTAAATTTCCAGTAGTAATATGAAACAGATAAATAAATTATATTGCAGTAACTATGCAAGTATAGCCATCTGCTGGCCCTCCAGAAATGGTTAGTGAGGCCTGGCTGCTGGCTGTCTACAACTGTTGAGTGAGGGCCATTTGCTGGCCCTTTATTAACCCCTCTCTGACCTTAGACATACTATCCCATCAAGGTGACCTGAGCCTATCTGATCCTCGATGGGATAGTGCATCATGTGCGATCAGCCGCGCTCTCGGGGGGAGCGCGGCCGATCACGGACGGGTGTCAGCTGATTATCACAGCTGACATCCAGCGCTACGTGCCAGGAGCTGTCCCTGACTGCTCCCTGCACATTAACCCCTGGAACATTGTGATCAAATAAATTGACCTGTTCATTTTAGGTTGTAACTTCTGGCTTTAACTATGCCTCAGGGATCACTGCAAGTTGCACCTCTGTGATTTCCCTATATGCGATGCCCAGTATTCTTAGAGACTTACTCTTGGACATAAGCTGTAGCTTGACATGAAGAAAAGAAGTAGTGGCTCTGACAGTTGAGCCATGAGGAGAGTATAATTAAAAAAAAAAACTGTTGCCTGCCCTCATTCACATGAATTTGCTTGCAGCAAATTTACAGAAATCTGACCTCAAAAAAGAGAATTTTTTGTATATTTAAGTGGAAGACAAACTCATTCGAATAAATTCACGAATTTCTAACAGACAAGTATGATTTTTCTAGCCCATTTAACATTCTTGTTACCCACCCTTAATATCTCACAAGCTCTTTTATACTTTAGAATATGAAGTTCAAAACTCTGACATATATTTTAAAATCTGAATAAAAGGTGTGACATACTGTAGGTACAGAGGTTATTTAAGTCTCAATTTTTATTAATTTTTTTATGAACACTAAAATCTTAGTTGCTTTTGTAGTTACTGCAGGTTGAGAGATAGTTTTATACTGGTAACCATATCCCTAATAAATGTATTGTAAATCCACTTTGTTCTGATCTTTATTAGCTAATTCAAAATAGTGGACAATGTCTTTGGCTTTGAGTTGATCGACTTTCGTCAACATTGCCTGTGTCAGTATTGCCTATTTATTTCTTTATTTCATTTCTTTAGGGTCTTTTAAATGTTTCAAATGCCCATGGGACCAGTGGCCAAATTCAGAGAAATCGCAATGCCTTCCCAAAGATTTAGATTATCTCTCCTACCAAGAGCCGCTTGGAACAGCTTTGGCTGTAATCAGCATCTTATCTTCGCTGACTCCGGACATTATTCTGAGATTGTTCATTATGGAAAAATCCACTCCTGTTGTGAAAGCCAATAATTATTCATTGAGTTGTCTTCTTCTGATTTCTCTGTCCTTGTGTTTCCTCTGCTCTTTGGCTTTCATTGGCTACCCACAAGCTGAGAACTGTTTGTTTCGTCAAGCAATCTTTGGTATGGTTTTTGGTCTTTGCATATCCTGCATTTTAGCGAAGACCATCATAGTAGTGATTGCTTTTATGGCTACAAAACCAAATAGCAATCTCCGCAAATGGACCAAACCTTGGGTGTGCTACGTGATAGTAATTTGTGGATTCATGGCACAATTTCTATTGAGTATTATATGGATATCACTAGCACCTCCATTTCCTCAATACAATGCTGAGACAAAACCTGGCCTTATTATTGTAGAGTGTAATGATGGATCCCCAGCAGCTTTCTGGACCATGCTTGGTTATCTTTTTCTTCTGGCCACCATTAGTTTTGTTGTAGCTTTCCTGGCTCGGAAGCTGCCTGATAGCTTCAATGAAGCTCAATTTATTACATTTAGCATGTTGGCCTTCCTTAGTGTCTGGATATCTTATATTCCAGCCTCAATTAGTGCTCAAGGCAAATATGTTGTTGCTATGGAGGTGTTTGCTATCTTGGTGTCAAGCTGGGCTCTTGTCATCTGCATGTTTTTCCCTAAATGTTTTATTATCATTTTCAGACCTCACCTGAACACTAAAGAGAATATCATGCTCAAAGACAAAGGCTGAAGAATTAAAAATGTACTATTAGAATGCTTCAAATCATTCAACATTACACCTGTTTGAGCACCAATGGATTTTTATGATCTAAAGAGGCTCACTGACATAGATTGATTTAAAGGAAATGCATTATCAAAATTACCTGTTTTTTAAATCACATTAGACAAAATTAATAAAAGGCTAATTAGAGACAATGACTGATCTTGTCATTCATTTGGCAGAAGAAAAGTCCCCCAAAAATTGTAAATCATAGTCGAATACTGCAGTATGTTTCCCCACTTTTGCTAGTTTCTCATTTGTATGTCGTTATAGGGTGTCAAAAAATTGGTAAATAAAAGTAGGAAAAGCCCCCTTAAACATAAGAATAATGTCACCAGATCTCGTCAAAATCGACAGAACGGGTCAACGGTAGTGTTGAGCATTCCGATACCGCAAGTATCGGGTATCGGCCGATACTTGCGGTATCGGAATTCCGATACCGAGATCCGATATTTTTGTGATATCGGGTATCGGTATCGAATTAATAGGGATGTGTAAAATAAAGAATTAAATTAAAAAATATTGATATGCTCACCTCTCCGGCGGCCCCTGGACTTCACGCTGCTAACCGGGAGGCTTCTTTGTTTAAAAAGCGCGCCTTTCGGACCTGTGAATGACGTCCCGGCTTCTGATTGGTCGCGTGCCGCCCATGTGACCGGCACGCGACCAATCAGAGGCCGCGACGTCATTCGCAGGTCCTCAATTCCTAGCATTAGCAGTTTTGTGAATGAGAATGACGTCGCGGCTGATTGACCAATCAGAAGCCGGGACGTCATTCACAGGTCCGAAAGGCGCGCTTTTTAAACAAAGAAGCCTCCCGGTTAGCAGCGTGAAGTCCAGGGGCCGCCGGAGAGGTGAGCATATCAATATTTTTTAATTTAATTCTTTATTTTACACATCCCTATGGTTCCCAGGGTCTGAAGGAGAGTTTCCTCTCCTTCAGACCCTGGGAACCATGAGAATACCTTCCGATACTTGATGTCCCATTGACTTGTATTGGTATCGGATATCGGTATCGGCGATATCCGATATTTTTCGGGTATCGGCCGATACTATCCGATACCGATACTTTCAAGTATCGGACGGTATCGCTCAACACTAGTCAACGGTCTAATATGCATGGCCAACTGATGGTTGGGAGAGATGTCGATTGCACATGTGTGATCTTGGACTGCCATTCGCATTGTTCTCCTTCAGATGAACCACAGGACGACAAGTCAGTCAGCAGCTTTATCATGGAGAACAGAAGAAAACTTAGCTGAACGAGCACTCCTGTGTATAGAGACTGCCAAGATTGAGTGATAAGTCCTAATGCCATGCACACATTGTACTCACAGCCCACAGACCATACCAAGGTTACATGTACAAACTACCACTAGTCTTTACAAAGATGCTTAGGTTCTTTAGGACAAGAAGGAAAAACTATCCCAGCTATAAGCTGTAATAGACTTAAGGTACAGTGCTTTATAAAAAATGGTTCATAAAAAACAAAAGGGAGAAAAAAAATCTGGAAATTCATATACTTATCAATACTTTGTAAGAAAGTTATTTTTGCTCCCAAGGACATGGGCAGAATGTGTACATTAATCCAATTTGCTTGAGTCCCCAACTTGTGTCACTATGAGGGGAATATTGATGATATACAACAATCTAATGTTAGTGCTAGCGGAACGCACCAAATAATTTTGAAAGACAGGGTAACGTGTATTCGCAGCCCGGGGTCCACTGTGCAGAGATGAAACCTGCTGCTGATTAATGACGGACTACATGGCGGTACAATGTGGATACACACATGGGTTAACTTCACCCTGCGTGAAGGAAGCAAACACTGTTGCATCACAGGGCTGCGGTACCGCACAGAGAGCGCAAGCAAGGAGTCTCAGAACTCAATCCCGAGACACAGGATTAGAGTTCGTGTAGACCTCTTGCGCTCAACACCGCAACTGGGGTGTCAGAGCAACTGCAAAAATAACTTAAAGAGTGCATGCAGTGCCGCACTGGCTGATGCCACTAACCACCCAGACTTGGGATAAGAAAGCGCTCTAATAGCGCACAACGCCGCACTGGCGGTCACAGCAATTAGACGCTGTTTCGTGTGTTTATTGCTGATGGCTCAGCCGGGCGCTAGATAGCAGACATCCACCTTACACGAGCAGTCATACACAAGGGAGGGGATGATTAATGAATGACTTTCACTCATCAACACACACACGATTTCAAGAGTACACAAGCGCATGGCCAAGCGGTCATGCAAACCTTTTATAGCTATTGCAAAACAATGGGGAGACAAAGAGCTCAATAGGGTCTTATCCACGTTACACAGAGGAGAATATACACCAAAATTTGCTCACCTGGTTAGGATGAGATTAGAGCATATAGATAGCGGCTGCTGCAGATCCACAAGTCTTCACCGACTAGAGAAAATAATGTCCTCAAAGGGAGATTTGTAGAAAAATTCTGCGCTGCCACTAAGATGAATTTCAGGAGAGTAAAGTTGATTCACAGTGGTTTTATTCAATGCGTTTCAGGGGTCTCATGCCCCCTTCATCAGGAAATACCACTGTCGTCCAGTATCAGCCTGAGCTAGACACTGGGACCGACGTCTCCGCTGAGCAGACTCTACTGCAGCTGGAGAAGAATGGGAGACCACAGCGGAGATGGTTTGAGATTCCCCCTGTGCAGAGGTGGGAATTCAACATCTAACATTGGGAATGTGGTACAACATTGTTCTCTCTGGTATTTTGTTCATTCATCGGGATGATACTTTGTTACACACGCACACTACCCACCACATTCAACTATCAAATATGATATATTATATAAATGATATCAAACTTGAAAGAAATATTGATGTCACTCATTTGGAGTTGTGGAACCCATGTTAAATGCAAAATATGCATATACCCTGCAGTAAGTAATTAACCCCTTAATGTCCATTGGACGTCATTGGACTTCTCTCCTCATCGCGGGAGCCCGCACCTTTTCCGCCACATGACAGCTGACATCTGCCCGTAGCAGCCGCTGGTAGAATCGCGATCCACCCGTGGCTGTTAAAATGTTAAATGCCGCTGTCAATCTCTGACAGCGGCATTTAACATGCACGCGCAGGAAGCACGTCATTGCCTCCTCCCATCTGTACCAGTGTCACATGACCGCGGGTTGCTGATGAGTCGGCATGACAACCAGAGGTCTCCTGGAGATCTCCATGATTGTCACTGCTGGATTGCTATGAGCGCCGCTCAGTGGTCAGCACTCATAGCGAGTAATTCTGCTACATACAGGTGATCTGATCATCGCCAGAAAGTAGCAGAACCGATCGAGTAATGGCAGCTTCTAATCTCCCATGGAGGCTATTGAAGCAAGCCAAAAGTTAAAAAAAAATGTTTTTAAAAATATAAAAACAAAAATGAAAAAGTTCAAATCACCCTCCTTTCACCCCATTCAATATAAAACAATAAAGAAAATAAACATTCACATAGTTAGTATCGCCGCATTCAGAATTGCCCAATCTATCAATAAAAAAAGGATTAACCTGATTGCTAAACGGCATAGTGAGAAAAAAGTCAAAATGCCAGAATTAAATTTTTTTTCCCGTGACATCGCATAAAATTGCAATAACAGGCGATCAACAGATCGTGTCTGCACCAAAATGGTATCATTAAAAACGTCAGCTCGTTGCGCAAAACATAAGTCCTCACTCAACCTGAGATCATAAAAAATGGAGACGCTATGAGTATCAGAAAATGGCACCATTTTTTTAACAAAGCTTGGATTTATTTTCACCACTTAGATAAAAAGAATCTAGACATGTTTGGTGTCTATGAACTCGTAATGAACTGGAGAATCATAATGGCAGGTCAGTTTTAGCATTTAGTGAACCTAGCAAAAAAGCCAAACAAAAAACAAGTGTTGGATTGCACTTTTTTGCAATTTCATTGCACATGGAATTTTTTTTCCTGCTTTAGAGTACACGACATAGTAAATGCAATGATGTCGTTCAAAAGTACAACTCATCCCACAAAAAACAAGCCCTCACATGGCCATATTGATGGAAAAATAAAAAAGTTAAAAAAGTTACGGCTCTGGGAAGAAGGGGAGCAAAAAATGAAAATGCAAAACCAAAAACACCTCTGGTCGTTAAGAGGTTAAATAAATAGTAATATTGCATGTAAAAAACACAGAGTACTGAGTTGACAGTATTTAGATCAAAGGCGCATAAAAGCCATTGTACCACAACAATGTGTATTCCAATTAGGATGGTCCATCACTCATGTAGTTCATTGTGCTACTTCCCAGTAGACCTCAAAATAGACATGGACAAAGCTGGACCCGGATCTGAGCGTTTCAACATCTGAGCGTTGAAGCTATATAGACAAAATGCACTGCCTAAAAGGGGTGAGCTATGCACCTCTATGTACAGAGTTTCAAAAACTAACCAGCAGCAGTTGTGGTGTCACCTGCTCTCAATCTGACTAGAGGAGAAGCAGATCTGTACCTAGAAGAGCTTCTGTCCAGACCTCATTTCTACTCTTCATCACCAACACCACCACTACCTCTTTAATTTGACAACATCACTTTGTCATCCTCCCGGTCTGTTTAAGCACACACTCATTATCATTAGTGATGAGCGAGTATACTCGTTACTTGAGATTTCCCGAGCATGCTCGGTTGGTCTCTGAGTATTTCGGCGTGCTCCGAGATTTAGTTTATGTCGACGCAGCTTCATGATTTGCGGCTGCTAGACAGCTTGAATACATGTGGGGATTCTCTAACAAAGAGGCAATCCCAATATTTATTCAAGCTGTCTAGCAGCTGCAAATCATCTGAGCACACCGAAATACTCAGAGACCACCATCGCATGCTCGGGAAATCTCGAGAAACGAGTATACTCGCTCATCACTAATCATCATCCATCAAGCACCTCACAGCTTTCTCAGTGTGGAATATTCCTTGGTTTCCTTGCCCCCCTTCTGGTTCCTGGCT
Source organism: Ranitomeya imitator (assembly GCF_032444005.1). Classification (NCBI taxonomy): domain Eukaryota; kingdom Metazoa; phylum Chordata; class Amphibia; order Anura; family Dendrobatidae; genus Ranitomeya; species Ranitomeya imitator. The sequence goes on from NC_091285.1 coordinate 685,777,589, forward strand.
CTAGATTTTTCCCTGACTCACATTGTTGCTATCACCTCATCTGCCACTGCCAGAGCACCTTCCGCTACAGTTTACAGTACCACTTTTATTATGTCCATCAGCACAGCTATGCATCTGAGTGCTGTCTTCCACTCCTTCCATCCACATTTATAATTGAGCAAAAAGGCTGACTGTTCATTTCATCTAAAGTGGAAGAAATGAATTTTGTAAAATATCTCCCTTATTCTCCAGCATTTTGCAGCACTGTGGACCAAGCAGAGAAGACAGAAATTTCATTAATGGAATTGAAAGTGGGCAGTCAAAAATACTAACTGTTAAGGAGGATGCAACACTCTAACCCAAACTGACAGTGTCACTGCCAGAGGTTACATTATCCTGCTATCACACAGATGATTTTTGTGCTATTTATTTCATAATATTCTCCGTTTTCTCCCCACTTGTATGCTTGCTGGAGGCAATGGAGGACAATTGTGACCTGCATTTAGTACGTTCGCTTGGACCACTAGCTTCAGTGGTGGTGGTAATATTGTGGCTTGTGGTTACCACATTGTTGTTTCCAATTATTTTTATTTTCTTTGATATTACCCCGTCATTGGAACTTTTTCTCATAATATTTTTAGTAAACTTGAATATTTTTTTTACATTTTTTAATACAATTCACTACCTTATCCAAAAAGATTCATTCAAGAAACTATTTACATGACATGCCCCCAAAACAACTGTGGGAACTGGCTACAATATTGGTGTGGCATGTACAGACATCAAATTTGATTAAGTGAACAAGTTTGAACTAAGCATCAGTAGTTTGTGACGCGCACAATTTTTAAGGTAGATAGTCACACAATTTACTCTGTGTATTTTTTTGCTTCTTTTTTTTTTAGATTTTTTTAACATATTTACCCTCTTTTGCTTAATGAACCAACCAATAAATGCTAGATACAAGCCATGATCAAAAACAACAGCTGCGTCATGTTTCATTATTGACGTGATGTGTACTCAAATCTGTTAGGGCTAGCGGAATGCACCAAATAATAAGATAGGTAGAATAAGGTGCGTTCGCAGCCCGGGGTTCACTGTGCAGAGATGGAACCTGCTGCCAAGTAATGACGGACTATATGGCGTTACAATGTGAATACACACGGGTTAACTTCCCCCTGTGTGAAGGAAGCAAACCCTGTTGTGTCACAGGGCCGCGGTACCGCACCAAGAGCGCAAGCAAGGAGTCACCGAGCTCAGTTCCAAGACACAGGATTTGAGTTCATATAGACCTCTTGCGCTCGACATCACAACTGGGGTGTCAGAGTGAGAGAAATAATAATAAAAAAGATGCACGAGAGTGCGTGCAGTGCCGCACTGGGGGACGCCACTAACCACCCAGGCTTGGGTCAGGAAAGCGCTGTGAAAGCGCACAGCGCCGCACTTGTGGTCACAGCAATTAGACGCTGTTTTGTGTGTTACGTGCTGATGGCTAAGTCAGGCGCTAGATAGCAATCATCCACCTTATGCGAGCAGTCATAGGGAGGGAATAATTAATGAACAACTTTAACACATCAACACACACGTTCACACTAGCGCATGGCCGTGCTGTCATGCGAACCTTTTATAGCTGCAGCGTGTACAGGACCTTCCCAGAAGGACCAATGGGAGGCTGCCACAGAAGTTGAGCACCTTCAGGACCTTCCTGGAGGACCAATGGGATCTGCTGCAGTATCTGAGCATGTGACCCTCAATCTCCAACAGAAGATCTCACCCTGGGCATGCTCAGAAGGGGAAAAGCAGGACTTCGTCCCAAAAGCATCTGCTCGCTGCTGCCCAGCACTGGCTTCAATGACAGAAGCTGGAAAAGCAGCAGTAATCCTATGCACAGAGTCAGATTGAGCAAGACGCTGGGACTGATGTCTCCGCTGAGCAGACTCCACTGCGGCTGGAGAAGAATGGGAGACCACAATGGAGATGGCTTGAGATTCCCCCTGTGCAGAGGTGGGAACTTGACACCTATCACAAATCATATTAGATTAAAGGGACAATGTCACCCCCTCCAGCCGTTAGAAACTAAAAGAGCCACCTGGTGCATCAGTAATGCTGCATTCTGACAAGGTGGCTCTTTTAGTTATTGGTTCAGTTAAAGCCAAAATAAAGCGGTTTATAATTTCGCCAAAATACCTCTCTTTAGACAGGGAGGCAGGTCTTAACGCCCCTGCTGAAAATGCCACACTTCCATCACTCAGATCTTCTTTGGCGCCGGGCGCCGCCCCCTCCGCGCTGTTTTCCAATGAAATCCGGTGCCTGCGCTGTTCAGTCCTGACTGGGGGAGGCGCAGTGAGCTCTGGCCATCTGACCTCACATGCAGTCTTGCAGACTGCGCCTGTGCGGCCACCCAGCTAGTGAATCCCAGCCCCGCACTCTGCATAATGCATAACACACTGTGGGGCTGGGATTCCCAAGCTGGGTGGCCGCACAGGCGCAGTCTGCAAGACTGCATGTGAGGTCAGATGGCCAGAGCTCACTGCTCCTGCCCCAGTCAGGACTAAACGGCGCAGGCGCCGGATTTCATTGGAAAACAGCGCGGAGGGGGCGGCGCCCGGCGCCAAAGAAGATTTGAGTGATGGAAGTGTGGCGTTTTCAGCAGGGGGGTTAAGACCTGCCTCCAGGTCTAAAGAGAGGTATTTTGGCGAAATTATAAAACGCTTTATTTTGGCTTTAACTGAATCAATAACTAAAAGAGCCACCTTGTCAGAATGCAGCATTACTGCTGCACAAGGGGGCTCTTTTAGTTTCTAAAGGCTGGAGGGGGTGACAGTGTCCCTTTAATATAACATAAAAAATCATTTGTTACACGCACACTTTGTAAGTTCGACTTTTTCCCTTCAGCATATTGGTTTCCTGCCTCTGCATCAAAGCAGAAAAAAATGTGTAATTAAAATTCAGAATGATAACTGCACTTTGTTAGGGCTGGCGAAACACCCCAAATAATATAAAGGAAGCTATAAGGTGCATTTGCAGCCCGGAGTCCACCGTGCAGAGATATTACCTGCTGCTCGGTAATGGCGGACAGTGTATGGCGGTATAGTAAGAACACACACGGGTTAACATCAGCCGGTATGAATAAGAAGCGGACCCTGTTACGTCACAGAGCTGCCTTACCGCAGAATAAGCGCTAGTGTCCGGTCACAGGACCCTGCCCCAAGAACACTGGGTTAGAGTCCCTCTAGACCTACTAGCGCTTGGGACTGCACCTGCGGTGCCAGGGAAAATGGAAAAATAGATTGAGCACACAGAGTGCATGCAGCGCGGCACTGGTGGAGCCACTAACCACCCTAACTAGGAACTGGAAAGCGTACTAGTTGCGCACAGTGCCGCACTGGCGAATGTTGCTGAACTGACGCTGTACTTGCTCCAGACACTCAACCACATACAACAACACTAGGGAGGGGGTTGTTGTATGTGGGAGAGGTCATCCCACGGGCATGCTCAGTAGACAAAAAGCAGTAATTAGTCCCAGGAGGGTCTGCTCAGCGCTGAATAATGCTGGTTACAATAGCTGGACCTGGGATGGCAGCATCAACCAGACGTACAGCATCAGTATGAGCAAAATGCTGGGACCGACGTCTCTGCTGAGCAAATTCCTCTGTGGCTGAGGAAAAATGGGAGACCGGAGAGGGTATGGTTTCCTCTATGCAGTGGCAGGAACTCAACACCTAACACATTTTCTCTTGCTATAGATTGACCTCTCTATTATTCTCTTTTTTTCATACACTATGCAATAATTATAGTGACTGCTGTGCGGTCACTCACACTATTTGTATAATTTCTGCTCTGTTTTGTGGTTTTCTCACCTTATCTCTATGGTTAAGCTGTGAACTCTCACTATCAGGGTTTACCAGAAAATGTCTGCTGCATTCCCTGCCCCTGCTTTTATGCAGGCTCTGAGAGTCTCTACTTATTGGCTGTGCTATACCATGTGATGTAATAGTTGGAAAGTATTATGTGAAAACCTAACCACACATGCAGTTGACGGTATGTGATCTTTCTCCGGCTGATCACTTCTGCAAAGTGGAAAATTTTGTTAACTTTCTTAGTTTTGTGCAAAGCGCACAGCAAATTTTGAGACTTTTCCAGAACCTTGCAACATTACCAGGAGTATAAGCAAATCCAAGCACCCCACTATCACTATTTTCCAGGCACTGTGAAGCATTTTCTTCATTTCGTCTTAAGCATCCTTTTCATCTGTGTCTTTTTTGGAAAGTATATCAAGAAAATCCCATATGGACAATTATAATGATCACATAGGGAGAAAACCATTTTACATCTTATTTGTGACTAGTCCACGGAGAACGGTGATTTTCTCTTTGCTCATTGCACAGAAGTGTTACACTAACGCTCAGAACATCTATAAATATGATGTAAGAAGTTAACTTTTCTCTGTAAGTCATGACAGTCATTAGAAACAGATCTGCAATTTACTGGGGAGAAGAAAAACGGCCGTGTGATTGTAAGTATCATGGGGGGAACGGCTGCTGCTCCACAGCTTGGCTGCACCTCGCACCCATCACTTGTAGATCTTTACTACTATGTGTTATCTGACTAATGTGTTATCTGTTTCTTTCAATATGATCACGGCTGAACCAATAAAATATTCCTGCTTACATCTAATAAGTCAAAACTTCTTATGATCTAAACTTTTAGCCTATAGATGAAACAAAGGTAAATTGTCAAGTGCTCTGCTCTTAAAACTTTTTTTGGGATTTTCTTTCGGAATATATTATTCTGTTATTACATAATTTATACTGATTTATCATTTTTTCATGGTACTTGGATTCATGGAAGAGACAACATTTTTAAGATATTTAAGGACCATGTTTTCAATTTATAGCTCTATTTAAAGGCTGCACTGAAGTTTCAATAGGTATATAGTATAGACAACATCCTTTGGCATCATGTCTCTCATGTTCGGCATTGAGGAAGGTTGTGAAAATCACCATTTTATGTCAAGAGCAGAAAAAAATATTCAAAGCTATGAACGTGATTTAAGGTTATCAATATAGATAGATCGGTGAAACTTTACAAGATTCGTGCGTATATTCCTTGTGATCAACCAGTACTTTACATCCAAATTTTAGGCAGAAACTAAGGGTCAGGTCTACGGATTATGGACAGTAGTGGCTATGTGCAGCTCAATGTGCTCGTCAATGTGCTTGACTTCTTTCGACAAGCACTATTTTGGACGATAAATTGGTCCAAAGTAGTACATGCTGTAATTCTTTTCATACGTTCCCTCGGTCTGTGAGGAAAATAAGTCTTCTGAACAATCTGAACAAAAAACAAGGTAGACGATGCAACTTTTCGTCTCAAAACGCCATTTTTTTCAAGCCAGAAATATAATACAAATTATGTTTTTTGTATTTCACCATGCTATTTTAAGAATGGAATATGGGCTAGGTTTTATCCCTACTATTCTCTAGTGCCTTGCAATTTTGGATTTTCTATTTTCTTGAACATTATCGGGGGTCATAGTAACATAGTAACATAGTAACATAGTTAGTAAGGCCGAAAAAAGACATTTGTCCATCCAGTTCAGCCTATATTCCATCATAATAAATCCCCAGATCTACGTCCTTCTACAGAACCTAATAATTGTATGATACAATATTGTTCTGCTCCAGGAAGACATCCAGGCCTCTCTTGAACCCCTCGACTGAGTTCGCCATCACCACCTCCTCAGGCAAGCAATTCCAGATTCTCACTGCCCTAACAGTAAAGAATCCTCTTCTATGTTGGTGGAAAAACCTTCTCTCCTCCAGACGCAAAGAATGCCCCCTTGTGCCCGTCACCATCCTTGGTATAAACAGATCCTCAGCGAGATATTTGTATTGTCCCCTTATATACTTATACATGGTTATTAGATCGCCCCTCAGTCGTCTTTTTTCTAGACTAAATAATCCTAATTTCGCTAATCTATCTGGGTATTGTAGTTCTCCCATCCCCTTTATTAATTTTGTTGCCCTCCTTTGTACTCTCTCTAGTTCCATTATATCCTTCCTGAGCACCGGTGCCCAAAACTGGACACAGTACTCCATGTGCGGTCTAACTAGGGATTTGTACAGAGGCAGTATAATGCTCTCATCATGTGTATCCAGACCTCTTTTAATGCACCCCATGATCCTGTTTGCCTTGACAGCTGCTGCCTGGCACTGGCTGCTCCAGGTAAGTTTATCATTAACTAGGATCCCCAAGTCCTTCTCCCTGTCAGATTTACCCAGTGGTTTCCCGTTCAGTGTGTAATGGTGATATTGATTCCTTCTTCCCATGTGTATAACCTTACATTTATCATTGTTAAACCTCATCTGCCACCTTTCAGCCCAAGTTTCCAACTTATCCAGATCCATCTGTAGCAGAATACTATCTTCTCTTGTATTAACTGCTTTACATAGTTTTGTATCATCTGCAAATATCGATATTTTACTGTGTAAACCTTCTACCAGATCATTAATGAATATGTTGAAGAGAACAGGTCCCAATACCAACCCCTGCGGTACCCCACTGGTCACAGCGACCCAGTTAGAGATTATACCATTTATAACCACCCTCTGCGAGTCTGACGAGTCATCATGGAGCTACCAATGGTACATGACAATTACTCACTGGGCGAAAGGTCAATAAAGTTGTTCAGAAGACTGATTTTTCTCACAGACTAAGATTGAAAATTACTACGCACATGTACATAAATATAAAACAAAATAGTAAAAGTCAATGATAAAAAAAACTCAAGTGATGAATGAACCACCATGCCTTTCTACCATTATGTACTGTGCACAAAATGTAGGTAAATGTGTATAAAATACTGCAAAGTAAGAATGCTTCCAAACCAAGAAGTATTAATAGTTTATTTTTTAGTTATTAACAAATTTGTCGTGATTGCACTTTGTCAGCAGCAACAATACTTCTGTGAACACTTGCATACAGTTTTTGGAGCATTTTAGCAGGAAGTTTCAAACACCTTGGAGAACAAACCACAGGTTTTCTGTGGATGCAGGCATCTCTCCATGTAATTCTACAAATACTTCTGTGGACTCCTTGTTCTTCTTTACACTGAAGTTAATATCTTAATGATATTTGCTGTATTTTTTCTTCTCTGTTCTGCTGCAGAACAATTTTGGAGCCAAACAGATGCCCACATGATGGTGATACATAATAGATAAGTGATCCCCAACTTGACTTGCTAAAATGCATGCCCAAAATTTAAAGAAACCTCCTCTATGCTTCATTGTTCCAGCAGAGCCTCCATATTGGACCACTCTCTAGCGCTTGGCTGAATAAACTGCCTTCTGTTATGGCTGAATATTACTCATTTTGACTCATCAGTCCAGAGACCTGATGACATTTGCTTCTCTCTTTAAACTAATTTTCTGTTGAGAGAAGCAGGAAGACCTCCTGGTAGCTCTTTACTGAACTTGCTCTAATTTTTCAATGTCTTTTTAAAATGTGGTGCCCAGAACTGTACTCAGTATTCCAGATGAGGCCTGACCAAGGAGAAGTAGAAGGAGATAATTACTTCACGTGATAAAGACTCTATGCTTCTCTTAATACATCCTAGAACTGTCATTGCCTTTTTTGCTGCTGCATCACACTGTTGACTCATGTGCAGTCTGTGATCTTTTAGTATAGATCTTCTAGAATTTTAGAACAACCTTCTTGCTGAGTTCCTTCAAAAACTTTATGTAAGTGTACATAGTAAAATTGATGTTTTGTTGCTGCTTTTAGGGCAAAAGGAGGTCAATCCAAAGATTGCTTCTATTCAGATTTGTCTTTTGTTTATTCAATTTGCATTTGTCAAGTTATATCAATAAACTTTTTTTACATTTACATTTTTTGATTACATTTTAGAATTTGCAGAATATTTTACACACCTGCCTTAAACTTATACTCAGTACTGTATGTAGTTATTGATGTACTCTTAATAGAATATTGGGAAATTAGGAAGATGCTACCATCTGAAATTTGGGAAGCTACTATGGTCCCGGTTCAGTAAAACTTGCATGACAGGAATGTGGTGAAACCAGATAGAATTGACTCTTATACCCATGTCCATGCTGTTTTTATTATATATCATTAATGTAGATACTAGTTCTCATATATTGTAGAGTATTAAATAGCCATGAAGATCCCATTGTTTTAAGTTGGTCTAGACGCTATTACTATGCCGATTTCATGTCTTTCGTATGTCTGTTTTGTAGACAGTAGTCACTGATATTTCTCTATGTAAATTATTAAGTGGCTATAAAGGTGCAGTAATGGAAAACCTCTAAGGACACTATGACTTTATACTCTACCTGACACTTCTACCTTCCTCAAAGGTGGTCATCTGATTAAGCGGAATATGAACATATTCTGTATCATGAGGAGCCTCATTCTTGTCTGTTATCTCCTGCCATTCATCCGCACCATGTCTCAGAACTGTAAACTACCATCTATGTCAGAACTTGAAGGATTCACTCGACCGGGAGACATCATGATAGGAGTTACGTTGCCTATTAACATGGACAAGATTTACCAAAAGTTGACTTTTAAAATGAGACCACCCAGGACCAATTGTACAGTGTAAGTGGATATTACATTATTATTATACATCCAAGAAAAAAGTAAAGCTGCACAGCCGCTTATACTACCAGTTGCAGTAACCTCGTGGTGGTATAATGGAAAAAACCTGATCCTCCCAACAGCGGTGCTCGCATGAAGATAAATCCAGGACAAATAGAAGAAAAAATGCGGCAGCACTCACCGAAGGTTGCGTGGTCCGAATCCTTTATTGCAGACACTTACAGTGCAAGTAGCATACTGACGGCACGGGGGAGCAGGAAAGATGAGGAGGTGAGCAGGGAAAGACAACGGCCGTTTCGCGCCGACGGTAGCGCTTCAACGGGTCTCAGGTGTCAGGAGATGACGTGGGCAAGATAAAGGTGAGTAAACACACCCTCTCCTCACGCCTCCAATCCCTGACACCTGACAAAATACAATAGCTTCAATGGTGACTAGTGCAACACATAAACAGACAAAATACAAAAGGCTGGATGCCAAATGTCTGTGAATTAAAACAAGATTTTTGCTGATGAATCAATACAAATATAATAATGGAGATATAAATATCGTTACTTAAATACAGAACGGAGATAACCCATAGAATAAAAATAGTAATACTCCTGCGACAATAATTACTAGCGATGTATCACATACTAACCATAGCGCGATTATTAACACTATTTTATATATATATATAAAAAATATATGTATATACGATTTTTTTATAGAAAAAACACACAATTTTTTCCTCAAAAAGCGGCTTGGAATTTCGTCACACCATACGGGGGACACCAGGAAACAGAAACATACTGTTTCTATGATAGGTCCCCGCAGAAATTTACTGTCATCTGCCGGCTAGTATGTTTCTGTTTCCTGGTGTCCCCCGTATGGTGTGACGAAATTCCAAGCCGCTTTTTGAGGAAAAAATTGTGTGTTTTTTCTATAAAAAAATCGTATATACATATATTTTTTATATATATATATATAAAATAGTGTTAATAATCGCGCTATGGTTAGTATGTGATACATTGCTAGTAATTATTGTCGCAGGAGTATTACTATTTTTATTCTATGGGTTATCTCCGTTCTGTATTTAAGTAACGATATTTATATCTCCATTATTATATTTGTATTGATTCATCAGCAAAAATCTTGTTTTAATTCACAGACATTTGGCTTCCAGCCTTTTGTATTTTGTCTGTTTATGTGTTGCACTAGTCACCATTGAAGCTATTGTATTTTGTCAGGTGTCAGGGATTGGAGGCGTGAGGAGAGGGTGTGTTTACTCACCTTTATCTTGCCCACGTCATCTCCTGACACCTGAGACCCGTTGAAGCGCTACCGTCGGCGCGAAACGGCCGTTGTCTTTCCCTGCTCACCTCCTCATCTTTCCTGCTCCCCCGTGCCGTCAGTATGCTACTTGCACTGTAAGTGTCTGCAATAAAGGATTCGGACCATGCAACCTTCGGTAAGTGCTGCCGCATTTTTTCTTCTATTTGTCCTGGAATTACATTATTATGCCTGTTGTCGACAATTTTTATATTGTTCTTGGATGTTTTCAAATAAAGTTGCTGATAATATGTCAATGTAGATATAGTGATGACTGAATCTACTCAAATTTATCCAACACTTTCAATTTGTTTTAAGTTTATTTGCTGAACAAACCCCCCAAAATTAGACCGAACATATCTTGGTATACATTTAAGAGCAAGCTTAATCTGTGGCCTTCCTGTCGCGACAAGGTGTACCCCAATCGGAAAAATCCTGTCCTCTAGTATTAAAACCTCATCTAGTCAGACCTCAATGTAGATGGGGACAGAGTAAGACTGGGGTCATCTGATAGTAGGTGAGGTTTTAGTACTGAAGGATAGGACCGTCCTGATTGGGGAACACCTTGGGAGTGGTGGGATAGTTTTTATCCTTTTTTATCAAAACCATTAAACCATCATTTACTTAGTACCCTATGTTCTTTACATGCACTATTACTATTTACTCACATTTTCTTCACTGCCCAGTAAAATTGACCGGGCAATATGATTTTTCAGATTAGTACAATTACGCAGATATGAACGTGTAAGGGTGGTTTCACATTTGCGCTTTTTTTTTGCGTTTTTGCGGTAAGAAATGCAAAAAAAGCATGCGTTTTTTTCCCTATATTTAACATTAAAAACGCATGCGTTTTTTTTGTATGCGTTTTGACGCGTTTTTGCAACGCATGCGTTTTTTCTGCCTGCGTTGTGTTGCAGAAATGCAACATGTAGTATTTTTAGCGGCGTTTTTTTTGCCGCAAAAAAACCATGCGTTTTTTTTGCCGCAAAAAAATGCATTGCTGTCTATGTAAACGCATGCGTTTTTAACCACATGCGTTTGCATGCGTTAAAAGCGCATGCGTTTAAAAAAAAACAAAAAAAAAACACACTGATAAACCACCCCACACCATAAAATTGATAAAGGGATCCTACCCCTACCCCTAACCCTACCCCTAACCCTAACCCCAACCCTACCCCTAACCCTACCCCTAACCCTAACCCTAACCCGACCCCTAACCCTAACCCTAACCCTACCCCTACGCCTAACCCTACCCCTAATCCCTTTAAGGGTAGGGTTAGGGGTAGGGTTAGGGGTAGGGTTAGGGGTAGGGTTAGGGGTAGGGTTAGGGTGGTTAGGGTTAGGGGTAGGGGTAGGGTTAGGGTTAGGATCCCTTTAGGGTTAGGGTTATGGTTAGGGGTAGGGTTAGGGTTAGGGGTAGGGTTAGGATCCCTACCCCTAACCCTAGCTCTTTCTGTTTATAGTGGGTTTTTTACTTTATTTTGATGATTGGCAGCTGTCACACATTTATCTGCATGCGTTTAAAAAACTCAAACGCATGAAAAAACGCATGTAAACGCGTCAAAACGCCGCGTTTTTTTCACCACATGCAAAAACGCATGCGTCAAAAAAAGCAGCGTTTGCACGCGTTTACATGCGTTTTTTCACCATGCGCTTTTTTAAAAAAAACGCATGAGTTTTGAAACGCAAGTGTGAAACCAGCCTATAGCTATTTTTTTTATTTAAGTGATGAAAAAAATTGTAAATTTGCAAAAAAATTTTTTTCCTGTGTCACCACTTACTGAGACCTATAAGGCTTAAAATTGTGAGGATCTAGGGCTTTGTGAGGGCTTATTTCTTTCACCCTGAGCTGATGTTTTTACTGCTTCCATTTTTGGAAAGATATAGTGTTTTGATCACCCCTTATTAATTACAGAAAACAGTAATTCTGGCGTTTTCATTTTTTTGCTGTTGTGGTACCTACAGATCGCAGTTATTTACTTTATGTTTTGATAGATCAGACTTTCACGAACGCAGCAAAACCAAAAATGTCTATTTTTATTTTTTCAATTGTTTTATTTTTATTTTTGATTCTTGGGTGCAAAATAGTGGTGCTTTGAACTTTTTTTATTTTTTTATATTTTAAAAAACTTTTTATTTACTTTTTACAGTATTTAATAGTATTCTTAGGAGACTTGTCTGGGCTTTAAAGGAGGATCATTTTGACATGCACGGGGCTCTTCAGCTGTCATGGCAACCGATCAGTGCCTAGCAATCACGTAATGAGTGTGTGTCGTGGGCTCAATGACAACAAAGGCGTGTGGTGAATGCTGCTGTCACAGATTAACAATGGCAATTAACAAGTTAGCAGCCGTGGGTGGAGCCTTGCTTGACTATGGATCCTGCCAACTTACAGGCTGTGATAGACTGGCAGGAACCCCATTCACTTAAAGCGGTGCAGCGCTTTATGGGGTTCATTAACTACTATCGTCAGTTCATCCCACACTTCTCAACTTTGGTAGCTCCCTTGGTTGCCCTCACCAAGAAGGGAACAAATCCCAAGTTGTGGTCAGAGGATGTCTCCAAGGCCTTCCTTTCGGTTAAGTCACACTTTGCTAGCGCTCCCATTCTACATCGCCCCGATGTAGATAAGCCATTTATCATGGAGGTGGATGCCTCATCCGTTGGTGCTGGAGCAGTCCTTTTCCAAAAGGATGCTCAAGGTCGGAAGGTCGGAAGCATCCTTGCTTCTTCTTGTCTAAGACCTTTGCACCGGCGGAGAGGAATTATTCCATCGGGGACAGGGAGTTGCTAGCCATGAAGTTGGCTTTTTCAGAATGGACACATCTCTTGGAGGGAGCTCACTTTCCCTTCCAGGTTTTCACTCAGCACAATAACTTGGTATATTTACAGACGGCCCAGCGGCTGAATTCTCGCCAGGCTAGATGGTCCCTGTTCTTCTTCTGGTTTAATTTTACTCTTCATTTTCTCTCCAGGGAGAAGAACATTTGCGCCGATGCTCTCTCCCACTCCGTAATGTTATCTGAGGAGGAGGAAGAGGAGCCTCGGCTTATTGTCCCTTCTGAGAGCCTGAGAACTGTAGCTCCGGTTTCATTAGAGTCTGTGCCCCCGGGCAAGACTTTCGTGCCAGCGAAATTGTGACCGGAGGTTCTCTCTTGGGCTCACTCCTCCAGAGTGGGTGGGCATTTTGGGACCAAAAGGACATCCGAGCCTTTGGCGAGAACGTACTGGTGGCCGCATATGGCCCGTGATGTTGGGGATTATATTCGGGTGTGTTTCCTGCGCCTAGAATCGGTCTCCTCAGCAATGGCCTGCTGGGTTGCTTTACCCTCTACCGGTGGCAGACAGGCCCTGGAAAATGGTTGGGATGGACTTCATGGTGGGCTTACCCAAGTCGCACAGCTGCACCGTTATCTGAGTTGTCACCAACCATTTCTCTAAGATGGTGCACTTGGTGCCACTTCCACGGTTACCTTCTGCACGGGCCTTGGCGGCATTATTCATTAAGCACATTTTCCGTTTATATGGTATGCCTGATAAAATTGTCAGCGATAGGGGTCCCCAGTTCGCGTCTCGGTTTTGGAGAGAGCTCTGCCGTTTACTCAGCATAGAGTTGAACCTCTCCTCTGCATACCATCCCGAGATGAATGGGTTGGTGGAGAGGACCAACGAGACTCTGGTGACATACTTGCGACATTTTGTCTCTGCTAGGCAGGATGACTGGGCATCTTTGCTACCTTGGGCGGACTTTGCCTTGAACAACGCCGTAGCCGATTCCACTGGTCAGACTCCTTTTCTCCTTAATTACGGCCAGCATCTGCATGTCCCTGTGCCCATGCCCGTGTCATCCACCGATGGGTGGCAGACTGGGTGGTGGAGGCATGTGACATCTGGGACTGCGCACAGGATGCTATCCGGGCCTCCAAGGAGAGAATGAGGGTTTCGGCTGATACACACTGGCGCCCCACTCTGACCTTTGCTCCTGGCGACTTAGTGTGGCTCTCCGCCCGTAACATCAGGCTGCGAGTTGAGTCCACTAAGTTTGCTCCTCGCTACATTGGCCCGTTCAAGGTTCTGGAACAGGTCAACCCTGTGGTCTACCGTTTGGCTATTCCTCCATGCCTTGGTATCACCGATACTTTTCACGTTTCCCTCTTAAAGTCCGTTCATTTGTCCTGGTTTTGTCAGTCATCTCCCGGGACTTCGGGTTCATCCACAAATGAGTTTGAGGTGAATGCTATCGTGGGGTGCAAGGTGGTACGTGGCAAGATATTTTATCTGGTGGACTGGAATGGTCACGGTCCAGAGGATAGAACCTGGGAACCTGTGGAGCACATTCGGGCTCTCCTGCTCATTGCAGCTTTTGAGCGTAGCGAGGCTCAAGGAGGGGGGCCCTAGGAGAGGGGTAATGTTAGGAGTCGAGTTTCCTCTGCTGCACAGGGGGAATCTTGATCTTGACCCATTCTGCATCGGCCGCAGTGGAGCCTGCTCAGTGGAGACATCGGTCCCAGCGTCTCACTGAGACTGATACTGTGCAAAGGGTTACTGCTGCCTCTCCAGGCTCTGCTATTGTACCCTGCACTGATCTGCGGCGAGCAGGCTTTTCTGGGACTAAGTCCTGCTTTGCACACACTGAGCATACCCAGGGTAAGATCTCTCAGTGGAGATCAAGGGTCACATGCTCAGGTACTGCAGTCAAATCTATTGGTCCTTCTAGGAAGGTCCTGTAGGTGCACAGGCTCTGTAGCAGCCTCTCATTGGTCCTTCTAGGAAGGTCCTGTATGTGATGCAACTATTTAAGGCTCGCATGGCCATGCGCTAGTATCTTCTTAAGCTATGTGCTTTGCGCCAGTGTGGTCATGTTTTTGTATGTGTTCAGGGACCCAGCTGAAATAAGCCCCTAGAATGCTGGCACCTCCGGCAAGGAGTTTGTGTTTGTGTGTATTCAGGGACCTGACTGAAATAATCCCATAGAATGCTGGCACCTCCGGCGAGCAGTTTTGTGTGCATGCATGACCGCTGACTGCTCTCATTTGGGTAGTTAGCCTTTGCCTCTGTGAAAGTTTAACAAGGCACAGAGCTTTGCTTTCTCGGCTGCTCTGTGAAGCTAACAGAGCTGGTTCATACCGCCATATAGTGCTGCCATTTACTTAGCAGCAGGTTCTTTCCTGCACGGTGGATCCCGGGTTGCGAACGCACCAATCCCATCTAATAAATATATTCGGTGCGTTTCGCCAACCCTAACACCGTGTTAGCCAGAAAAAATCGATGTGAATACTTTTCTGCCCAATGATGACAGAAGTATTCTAGGAGTGATACCTTTATTGGTTAACCAGAAAATAATATGTTTGCAGCTTTCAGAGCACTGTGGCTCCTTCTTCAGGCTAGATTACAAATAGATTGATAAGAAACAAGCACAACATTTAAAGAATACTACAGCAGGACATTTGTTAAGGGGTGGGAAGTGTGATGAGTCCATAGATAAGCCAAGGTAATCAAATTAGGCATTTTCTTACCAATGGAGAGGCAGTGGGAATAATGTTCTTAGTTATCTGGAGTAAGTATGGTGGAGGTGTGAAGTGTATCCATGTAGTGACTAATAAATCCAGGTGTTAAATTGAGTCCTAGTGTCAACGAATTAAACATATCCATTAGTTTGTATTCCCAAATTTTTCTTTTAAGGACCACAGGGAAAGAAAAATTTGGGAATACAAACTAATGCATATGTTTAATTCATTGACACTAGGACTCAATTTAACACCTCCACCTGAATGACTCCAGATAGCTAAGAACATTATTCCCATTGCCTCTCCATTTATAAGAAAATGCCTAATTTGATTACCTTGGCATGTTTATGAACTCATCACACTTCCCACCCCCTAACAAATGTCCTACTGTAGTATTCCCTAAATATTATTCTTTTTTCTTATTAATCTATTTGTTATCTTGCCTGAAGAAGGAGCCACTGTGCTCTGAAAGCTGCAAACATATTATTTTCTGGTTAGCCAATAAAGGTATCACTCCTAGAATACTTCTGTCATCATTGGGCAGAAAAGTATTCACATCAATTTAATAAGGAATTGAATTGTCTGCTAACACTTTTTAAGCCTTATATACAGGGTGATTTATTCTTTATTTTGCACTTTTCTTTTTCCTCATCTTCTTCCAAGAACCATATTTTTTTTTATTTTTATCGCCCATGTATTTGTATTTCCACCTGGAATGGGAGACTGCAGCGGACATGGTTCGAGATTCCCCCTGTGCAGCGGTGGGAACTCAACACCTAACACAGGACTTGACAGCTTCTGCGGTGCAGTCAGAGGCATCAACCAGGCCATCTGAGCCAAAATTGGCCTTTGAGAGAATTTTGCAGGAGAGCGCAGTAAGTTTGTTTCTTTCCATGAATTTTGCAAACTGTACGTCCTCACTCATCAGTGGGTGAGGTTTCGCGTGTGCGTATAGTGGTCTCATTGCTAAGTGAGAACCCACAATCGTAGGCTTTTTCTCTACCCTCATATTCCCATTTTTAAATCAGTGGACTTTTTTCTGCACTCGGCCTTATCTATGATGATGGGAGGCCCGAACATCCAGGGTTTGCCACGCTGTCATGTACATGACAGTGCAGCAAATCTTGCTTTTGATGGCAGTAAAATGATCACCGCCAGTTAGACAGCCATGGTTCCCACAGTGTCAAAAGACAGCGTGAGCCTGCAGCTGTGATCGGAGGTATAAAGTTTACCTCCGGTCACTGGTGTCGTCTGATGGGACTACTGTGGCGTGATGTCACCTGACAATACAAAGGTGACATCAACCTCACAAATACGAACTCCACTTGCCACTGCTGTAGGGCAAGTGGGAAGAGCCTGACAAAGCTCAAGAACAAGAGAATGTTGTGAATTCTGTTTTCAAACTCCCTCCTGTGGTCATCAATGGTACTTCGGCGAGTTCGGCGTGTTCTGTCCATGGACTCCCTCTGGTGGCTGTGAATGGAGCTGCTGCTTCTGAGGTTCCTTCCACAGGTGACGTAGTTTATTCTTTGGCTGGCTGTTCTATTTAACTCCACTCAGATCGTTACTCCATGCCAGCTGTCAATGTTCTTGTACTGGTTCAGTTCGCTCTTGGATCTTTCTGGTGACCTGTCTACTCCAGCAGAAGCTAAGTCCTGCTAGATTAATTATTTGTTCATTGTTTCCTTGTCCAGTTGGCTTTCATGATTTTGTCTTGCTAGCTGGAAGCTCTGGGATGCAGAGTGGCACCTTCGCAACGTGAGTCGGTGCGGAGGTCTTTTTGCACACTCTGCGTGGTTTTTTGTAGTTTTTTGTGCTGACCGCAAAGATACCTTTCGTATCCTCAGTCTGTTTAGTAAGTCTGGCCTCCCTTTGCTGAAACCTGTTTCATTTCTGTGTTTGTGACTAGAGTTGAGCGACCTTGACCTTTTTAGAGTCGAGCCGGGTTTTGCGAAACCCGACTATGTCCAAAGTCGGGTCGAGTGAAATCGGCCGATTATGACGTAAAGTCGGGATCGACCGAAACACGAAACCCAATGCAAGTCAATGGGGCAGCATAGTCGGCAGTGAGTGGGGGCCAGGAAAACACCTAGAGTGCCCATTTTAATGTCAAAACCATCCATTCTTCTTAATGAAGCTTGTCAAGCGTAATTTACCTTAAAATAATTGGAAGGCATTTGAAATTGGGGGTCATTTGGCTAAAGTTGTGGGGGGTAGGGCTGGTTCAAGTAATTAGTGGGCCCAGTAAATCTGGACCACGTCACGGCAGTGGAGCAGGGAGAGGTAAGTATTTCAACTTTGCAAGTGCTGTGATCCTGAGCAAGCAGGGGGGGGCCCACTCGTTGGCATTGGCACTGGCACAGGGCCCCTCAAAGTACAGCGGTGTGTTTGCACGGCGGGGGCGCCTCCCACCGGCAGCAACACTTTTGCGTACTATGAGAGGCCCTGTGCCAGTGACGTCGCCAACTAGTATTCCTCCCCCCACCTGATGAAGGAACCTGCACTTTCATCTGCACCTTCCTCTTTGTCCCCGTGTAAGGTGGTATGGTATGCGGGAAGAGCAACCTGACTTTCAGCAGGGTCACAATGTTGTTGTGTAGCGTGCACGGGGAATGTTGCGTTATGGGTCAATGTACCAGCAGACTCATCTATCACTGGCTGGGCAATGGGCACGATGAAGTGGAAACACAGATATAGGCCCAAAGAAGAAAGTGGGCTAAATGCAGTTCAAAATTGGTAACACAGGAATAACCAGGGGGCATTGCAGTGGAGGACAACTGGAATGAGAGGCTGACACAGAGAGTAGGGCCAAATCAGTAAGTAGTCGAAATGCAGTTCAAAATTGGCAACCGTAGTAAACAGGCGGCACAGCTTTGTTCAGTGGAGGAGAACAGCAAGGAGTGGCAGACACCGATAGTAGGCCCCAACCCAACTAGTAGGCCAAATGCAGTCTAACATTAACAACTACTTAACGAGAGGCTGAAAATGGAATTTCAGGACAGGAAACCAGGAGAACAGCAAGGAGTGGCAGACACCGATAGTAGGCCCCAAACCAACTAGTACGCCAAATGCAGTTGTTCCATTTAACCACAATTTAATGAGAGCCTGAAGATAGAAGCTCAGGAAAGGCAACCTGGGGAACACCTTGGAGTGTAACACACCATCTCTCTCCACCCCATACCCATTTTGTAGGCCTAATGCTGTGTACTTTTCTACAACTACTAAACGAGAGTCGGAAGACCGAAGCAATGGCAAGGAAACCTGGGGAACACCTTGGAGTGTAACACACCATCTCTCTCCACCCCATACCCAATTTGTAGGCCTAATGCAGCCTACTTTCCGACACCTACTAAACGAGAGCATGAAGATCGAAGCTCAGGAAAGGCAACCTGGGGAACACCTTGGAGTGTAACACACCATCTCTCTCCACCCCATACCCATTTTTTAGGCCTAATGCAGTGTACTTTTCTACAACTACTAAACGAGAGTCGGAAGACCGAAGCAATGGCAAGGAAACCTGGGGAACACCTTGGAGTGTAACACACCATCTCTCTCCACCCCATTCCCCATTTTTTAGGCCTAATGCAGCCTACTTTCCGACACCTACTAAACGAGAGCATGAAGATCGAAGCTCAGGAAAGGCAACCTGGGGAACACCTTGGAGTGTAACACACCATCTCTCTCCACCCCATACCCATTTTGTAGGCCTAATGCTGTGTACTTTTCTACAACTACTAAACGAGAGTCGGAAGACCGAAGCAATGGCAAGGAAACCTGGGGAACACCTTGGAGTGTAACACACCATCTCTCTCCACCCCATACCCAATTTGTAGGCCTAATGCAGCCTACTTTCCGACACCTACTAAACGAGAGCATGAAGATCGAAGCTCAGGAAAGGCAACCTGGTGAAAACCTTGGAGTGTAACACAACCTGTCTCTACACCCCATACACAATTAGTAGGCCTAATGCAGCGTAGTTTCCAACAGCTACTAAACGAGAGCCGGAAGATCGAAGCTCAGGAAAGGCAACCTGGGGAACACCTTGGAGTGTAACACAACCTCTCTCTACACCACGGAAGGGCTGATTCTTAGGAAGGAAGGCTGTTGTAAATAAGCATTGCGCGTCCGAGGGTGATTATATTCTTATTCGGTATCTACTCACCCTCGGACGCGCCATGCTTCTTGATTTGTAATTAATGTTTATTTGCAATGTGCTTTTGACTTACTCAATTATTTTTTTAATTATTGATTTTATTAAATTAATAGTTTAACATCTTATTGGAAATAATTTAAAGGAGACGCGACAGGACAACACTCGGTGGATGCCATATCTGTGTTAACAACTCCAAAAAACTTTCAGTTAACTTCTTGCAGGAGAAAGAAATTGTAGCTGTTGGACCTTTGTAGTACAGTTCCAGATATTTGTTGTGTGTTTGTTTTGATTGTTAAAATGTCTGCATTTGAGATCTCAACACGATCTTATTTTTTATAATCAAATTAATTTTTTAAATATTTTATTAGGTTGGTTCAAGGGGTACACGGGCCGCAGTAGACAGGTCAGTGGAGGCCTAGTGGAAGGAGGGACCACAGACAGGCATCGAAGGCCTAAAATAATAACACATGGCTGTAGGCAATTTTAAATTGGTTCCAGGGGTACACGGGCAGCAGTGCCCTGGTCAGTGTAGTAGTAGTTGAAAGAATGGACCGCAGACAGGCATCGAAGGCCTAAAATAAAAAAATTGGGCTGGCTGTAGGCAATTTTAAATTGGTTCCAGGGGTACACGGGCAGCAGTGGTGTGGTCAGTGGAGGCCTAGTGGAAGGAGTGACCGCAGACAGGCATCGAAGGCCTAAAATATTAACACATGGCTGTAGTCAATTTTAAATTGGTTCCAGGGGTACTTGGGCAGCAGTGCCCTGGTCAGTGTAGTAGTAGTTGAACGAATGGACCGCAGACAGGCATCGAAGGCCTAAAATAAAAAAATTGGGCTGGCTGTAGGCAATTTTAAATTGGTTCCAGGGGTACACGGGCAGCAGTGGTGTGGTCAGTGGAGGCCTAGTGGAAGGAGTGACCGCAGACAGGCATCGAAGGCCTAAAATAATCACACATGGCTGTAGGCAATTTTAAATTGGTTCCAGGGGTACACGGGCAGCAGTGGTGTGGTCAGTGGAGGCCTAGTGGAAGGAGTGACCGCAGACAGGCATCGAAGGCCTAAAATAATAACACATGGCTGTAGGCAATTTTAAATTGGTTCCAGGGGTACACGGGCAGCAGTGGTGTGGTCAGTGGAGGCCTAGTGGAAGGAGTGACCGCAGACAGGCATCGAAGGCCTAAAATAATAACACATGGCTGTAGGCAATTTTAAATTGGTTCCAGGGGTACACGGGCAGCAGTGCCCTGGTCAGTGTAATAGTAGTTGAAAGAATGGACCGCAGACAGGCATCGAAGGCCTAAAATAAAAAAATTGGGCTGGCTGTAGGCAATTTTAAATTGGTTCCAGGGGTACACGGGCAGCAGTGGTGTGGTCAGTGGAGGCCTAGTGGAAGGAGTGACCGCAGACAGGCATCGAAGGCCTAAAATAATAACACATGGCTGTAGGCAATTTTAAATTGGTTCCAGGGTTACACGGGCAGCAGTGGTGTGGTCAGTGGAGGCCTAGTGGAAGGAGTGACCGCAGACAGGCATCGAAGGCCTAAAATAATCACACATGGCTGTAGGCAATTTTAAATTGGTTCCAGGGGTACACGGGCAGCAGTGGTGTGGTCAGTGGAGGCCTAGTGGAAGGAGTGACCACAGACAGGCATCGAAGGCCTAAAATATTAACACATGGCTGTAGTCAATTTTAAATTGGTTCCAGGGGTACTTGGGCAGCAGTGCCCTGGTCAGTGTAGTAGTAGTTGAAAGAATGGACCGCAGACAGGCATCGAAGGCCTAAAATAAAAAAATTGGGCTGGCTGTAGGCAATTTTAAATTGGTTCCAGGGGTACACGGGCAGCAGTGGTGTGGTCAGTGGAGGCCTAGTGGAAGGAGTGACCGCAGACAGGCATCGAAGGCCTAAAATAATAACACATGGCTGTAGGCAATTTTAAATTGGTTCCAGGGTTACACGGGCAGCAGTGGTGTGGTCAGTGGAGGCCTAGTGGAAGGAGTGACCGCAGACAGGCATCGAAGGCCTAAAATAATCACACATGGCTGTAGGCAATTTTAAATTGGTTCCAGGGGTACACGGGCAGCAGTGGTGTGGTCAGTGGAGGCCTAGTGGAAGGAGTGACCACAGACAGGCATCGAAGGCCTAAAATATTAACACATGGCTGTAGTCAATTTTAAATTGGTTCCAGGGGTACTTGGGCAGCAGTGCCCTGGTCAGTGTAGTAGTAGTTGAAAGAATGGACCGCAGACAGGCATCGAAGGCCTAAAATAAAAAAATTGGGCTGGCTGTAGGCAATTTTAAATTGGTTCCAGGGGTACACGGGCAGCAGTGGTGTGGTCAGTGGAGGCCTAGTGGAAGGAGTGACCGCAGACAGGCATCGAAGGCCTAAAATAATAACACATGGCTGTAGGCAATTTTAAATTGGTTCCAGGGTTACACGGGCAGCAGTGGTGTGGTCAGTGGAGGCCTAGTGGAAGGAGTGACCGCAGACAGGCATCGAAGGCCTAAAATAATAACACATGGCTGTAGGCAATTTTAAATTGGTTCCAGGGTTACACGGGCAGCAGTGGTGTGGTCAGTGGAGGCCTAGTGGAAGGAGTGACCGCAGACAGGCATCGAAGGCCTAAAATAATCACACATGGCTGTAGGCAATTTTAAATTGGTTCCAGGGGTACACGGGCAGCAGTGGTGTGGTCAGTGGAGGCCTAGTGGAAGGAGTGACCACAGACAGGCATCGAAGGCCTAAAATATTAACACATGGCTGTAGTCAATTTTAAATTGGTTCCAGGGGTACTTGGGCAGCAGTGCCCTGGTCAGTGTAGTAGTAGTTGAAAGAATGGACCGCAGACAGGCATCGAAGGCCTAAAATAAAAAAATTGGGCTGGCTGTAGGCAATTTTAAATTGGTTCCAGGGGTACACGGGCAGCAGTGGTGTGGTCAGTGGAGGCCTAGTGGAAGGAGTGACCGCAGACAGGCATCGAAGGCCTAAAATAATAACACATGGCTGTAGGCAATTTTAAATTGGTTCCAGGGTTACACGGGCAGCAGTGGTGTGGTCAGTGGAGGCCTAGTGGAAGGAGTGACCGCAGACAGGCATCGAAGGCCTAAAATAATCACACATGGCTGTAGGCAATTTTAAATTGGTTCCAGGGGTACACGGGCAGCAGTGGTGTGGTCAGTGGAGGCCTAGTGGAAGGAGTGACCACAGACAGGCATCGAAGGCCTAAAATATTAACACATGGCTGTAGTCAATTTTAAATTGGTTCCAGGGGTACTTGGGCAGCAGTGCCCTGGTCAGTGTAGTAGTAGTTGAAAGAATGGACCGCAGACAGGCATCGAAGGCCTAAAATAAAAAAATTGGGCTGGCTGTAGGCAATTTTAAATTGGTTCCAGGGGTACACGGGCAGCAGTGGTGTGGTCAGTGGAGGCCTAGTGGAAGGAGTGACCGCAGACAGGCATCGAAGGCCTAAAATAATAAAACATGGCTGTAG
This sequence comes from Ranitomeya imitator, assembly GCF_032444005.1. Taxonomy (NCBI): domain Eukaryota; kingdom Metazoa; phylum Chordata; class Amphibia; order Anura; family Dendrobatidae; genus Ranitomeya; species Ranitomeya imitator. Next base: position 685,800,642 of record NC_091285.1, read on the forward strand.
GCAATTTTAAATTGGTTCCAGGGGTACACGGGCAGCAGTGGTCTGGTCAGTGGAAGTCTAGTGGAAGGAGTGACCGCAGACAGGCTTCCAAGGCCTAACATAACAAACTTGGGCTGGCTGTAGGCACTTTTAAATTGGTTCCAGGGGTACACGGGCAGCAGTGGTCTGGTCAGTGGAAGTCTAGTGGAAGGAGTGACCGCAGACAGGCTTCGAAGGCCTAACATAACAAACTTGGGCTGGCTGTAGGCACTTTTAAATTGGTTCCAGGGGTACATGGGCAGCAGTGGTCTGGTCAGTGGAAGTCTAGTGGAAGGAGTGACCGCAGACAGGCTTCCAAGGCCTAACATAACAAAATTGGGCTGGCTGTAGGCACTTTAAATTGGTTCCAGGGGTACATGGGCAGCAGTGTATGGTCAGTGGAAGTCTAGTGGAAGGAGTGACGGCAGACAGTCTTCGAAGGCCTAACATAACAAAATTGGGCTGACTATAGGCACTTTTAAATTGGTTCCAGGGTAACACGGCCAGCAGTGGCCTGGTCAGTGTAGTAGTTGTAGAAAGAAGGGACCGCAGACAGGCTTCGAAGGCCTAACATAACAAAAATGTCAAAACAATGGTATTGTCAGTGCCAGGCATTGAAGGATGTCAGCGCCTAGACTACACATTGGTGAAGCTGTGAGAGATAATTTTGCTAGTGGTAGAGCACTGTTTGAGCTGGGGGGGGAACTGGCTTGTGGCCGGCGGTACAGGCACAGGGCCCTTCATATTACAACGGTGTGTCTGACGTTGGGTGCGCACCACCACCGCCAGAGACACTTTATTGTACTATGAGGGACCCAGTGGCAGTGCCGTCGACCAAAAGCGGCCACACCCACCTCTTCAGACAAACAGCACTCTCAAGGGTCCAAGCGCAAAGTGGCGATAGCACGGCCCCGTGTGGGGAGTTTGGCCATTTCGTGAGGTGGAAACATGTCGTATGCTGGACAATCAGGTGAAGAAAATTACGAGATTGGAAAAGTCATTCAGAATAGTCCACAGGCAAGACCTTTTCATAGGAAAGCTAGGTGTCAGCCGGGCAGGGTGGGGCAAAAGATTTTGAAATCCAGTTGTGGTTCATTTTAATGAAGGTTAGATCATCTACATTTTGGGTAGCCAGACGAGTCCTTTTTTCTGTTAGTATTGAACCTGCAGCACTGAATACTCTTTCTGATAGGACACTAGCTGCCGGGCAAGCAAGCTCCTGCAATGCATATTCTGCCAATTCTGGCCAGGTGTCTAATTTGGATGCCCAGTAATCAAATGGGAATGACGGTTGAGGGAGAACGTCGATAAGGGATGAAAAATAGTTTGTAACCATACTGGACAAATGTTGTCTCCTGTCACTTTGAATTGATGCTGCAGTACCTGTCCTGTCTGCGGTCATAGAAAAATCACTCCACAACCTGGTCAGAAAACCCCTCTGGCCAACGCCACTTCTGATTTCTGCCCCTCTAACACCTCTGGTCTGCTGGCCCCTGGAGCTCGTGTGAGAACGATCACGGGCGCTGTGTGCAGGGAATGCCAGAAGCAAACGGTCAACAAGAGTTGATTGTTTTGTTGCTAATATTAGTTCCAAGTTCTCATGTGGCATAATATTTTGCAATTTGCCTTTATAGCGAGGATCAAGGAGGCAGGCCAACCAGTAATCGTCATCGTTCATCATTTTTGTAATGCGTGTGTCCCTTTTGAGGATACGCAAGGCATAATCCGCCATGTGGGCCAAAGTTCCCGTTGTCAAATCTGCGGTTGTGCTTGGTTGAGGGGCAGTTGCAGGCAAATCTACGTCACTTGTGTCCCTCAAAAAACCAGAACCCGGCCTTGCCACGCCACCAATTTCCCGTGCCCCCGGGAAAGCTTCCTCATTAAAAATATACTCATCCCCATCATCCTCCTCATCCTCCACCTCCTCTTCGCCCGGTACCTCGTCATGTACACTGCCCTGACCAGACAATCGCTGACTGTCATCAAGGCTTTCCTCTTCCTCTGGTGCAGACGCCTGATCCTTTATGTGCGTCAAACTTTGCATCAGCAGACGCATTAGGGGGATGCTCATGCTTATTATGGCGTTGTCTGCACTAACCAGCCGTGTGCATTCCTCAAAACACTGAAGGAATTGACACATGTCTTGAATCTTCGACCACTGCACACCTGACAACTCCATGTCTGCCATCCTACTGCCTGCCCGTGTATGTGTATCCTCCCACAAAAACATAACAGCCCGCCTCTGTTCGCACAGTCTCTGAAGCATGTGCAGTGTTGAGTTCCACCTTGTTGCAACGTCTATGATTAGGCGATGCTGGGGAAGGTTCAAAGAACGCTGATAGGTCTGCATACGGCTGGAGTGTACAGGCGAACGGCGGATATGTGCGCAAAGTCCACGCACTTTGAGGAGCAGGTCGGATAACCCCGGATAACTTTTCAGGAAGCACTGCACCACCAGGTTTAAGGTGTGAGCCAGGCAAGGAATGTGTTTCAGTTGGGAAAGGGAGATGGCAGCCATGAAATTCCTTCCGTTATCACTCACTACCTTGCCTGCCTCAAGATCTACAGTGCCCAGCCACGACTGCGTTTCTTGCTGCAAGAACTCGGACAGAACTTCCGCGGTGTGTCTATTGTCGCCCAAACACTTCATAGCCAATACAGCCTGCTGACGTATGCCAGTAGCTGCCCCATAATGGGAGACCTGGTGTGCAACAGTGGCAGGTGCGGATGGAGTGTTTGTGCGACTGCGGTCTGTGGACGAGCTCTTGCTTCTGCAGGAGGACGAGGAGGAGGAGGAGGAGGAGGGGGTGCGAACGGCTACAGACAACTGTTTACTAGACCGTGGGCTAGGCAGAACTGTCCCAAACTTGCTGTCCCCTGTGGACCCTGAATCCACCACATTTACCCAGTGTGCCGTGATGGACACGTAACATCCCTGGCCATGCCTACTGGTCCATGCATCTGTTGTCAGGTGCACCTTTGTGCTCACAGATTGCCTGAGTGCATGGACGATGCGCTCTTTAACATGATGGTGGAGGGCTGGGATGGCTTTTCTGGAAAAAAAGTGTTGACTGGGTAGCTCGTAGCGTGGTACAGCGTAGTCCATCAGGTCTTTGAAAGCTTCGCTTTCAACTAACCGGTAGGGCATCATCTCTAACGAGATTAGTCTAGCTATGTGGGCGTTCAAACCCTGTGTACGCAGATGCGAGGCTAAGTACTTCCTTTTTCTAACCATAGTCTCATGTAGGGTGAGCTGGACTGGAGAGATGGAGATCGTGGAACTAGCGGGGGTGCCGGTGGACATGGCAGACTGAGAGACGGTGGGAGATGGTATTGTTGCCGCCGGTGCCCTAGATGCAGTGTTTCCTACTACGAAACTGGTGATTCCCTGACCCTGACTGCTTTGGCCTGGCAAAGATACCTGCACAGATACAGCAGGTGGTGCGCTAAATGGTGGTCCTACACTGCCGGAAGGGATGTTGCGTTGATGACTAGCTTCATTGGCCGAGGGTGCAACAACCTTAAGGGACGTTTGGTAGTTAGTCCAAGCTTTCAAATGCATGGTGGTTAAATGTCTATGCATGCAACTAGTATTGAGACTTTTCAGATTCTGACCTCTGCTTAAGGAAGTAGAACATTTTTGACAGATGACTTTGCGCTGATCAATTGGATGTTGTTTAAAAAAATGCCAGACTGCACTCTTTCTAGCATCGGATACCTTTTCAGGCATTGCAGACTGAGCTTTAACCGGATGGCCACGCTGTCCTCCACCAGGTTTTGGCTTTGCCACGCGTTTTGGGCAAGATACGGGCCCGGCAGATGGAACCTGTGGCGATGTTGATGCCTGCTGCGGCCCCTCCTCCTCCTCTGCTTCAGAACTGCTGCCGCCTGCACCCTGTTCCCCCAATGGCTGCCAATCGGGGTCAAGAACTGGGTCATCTAATAACTCTTCTTGTACCTCCTGCGCAACTTCGTCTGTGTCACCGTGTCATTCGGTGGTATAGCGTTCGTGATGGGGCAACATAGTCTCATCAGGGTCTGATTCTTGATCAGCACCCTGCGAGGGCAATGTTGTGGTCTGAGTCAAAGGACCAGCATAGTAGTCTGGCTGTGGCTGTGCGTCAGTGCACTCCATGTCAGATTCAATTTGTAATGGGCATGGACTGTTAACTGCTTCACTTTCTAAGCCAGGGACGGTATGTGTAAAGAGCTCCATGGAGTAACCCGTTGTGTCGCCTGCTGCATTCTTCTCTGTTGTTGTTTTTGCTGAAGAGGACAAGGAAGTGACTTGTCCCTGACCGTGAACATCCACTAACGACGCGCTGCTTTTACTTTTACCAGTTTCACGAGAGGAGGCAAAAGAGCTAGAGGCTGAGTCAGCAAGATAAGCCAAAACTTGCTCTTGCTGCTCCGGCTTTAAAAGCGGTTTTCCTAATCCCAGAAAAGGGAGCGTTCGAGGCCTTGTGTAGCCGGACGACGAACCTGGCTCCACAGCTCCAGACTTAGGTGCAATATTTTTTTCCCCACGACCACCTGATGCTCCACCACTACCACTACCCTCATTACCAGCTGACAATGAACGCCCCCGGCCACGACCTCTTCCACTAGACTTCCTCATTGTTTTAAAAACGTAACCAAACTAACGTTATTTGTTGCAGTCACACAACTTACACGGTGAGCTATAACTTCAGTATGATTTAGCTACCCCTTTACAGGTTGGTGAGACCACAGCGAAAATCAGGCCCAATGTTACACACTCTTTTTTTGGTGGCTGCAAATTAGAGAGATGCCCCACACGCAGGACTGTCACTGAAGCACAAATGTTAATATTAATGTCACACTATTATTTTTTTTTTATTTTTATTTTTTTCAGGAACACTTTAGAAACCCCCCCAAAAAAAAAACATTGATTTTTGCAGGGAGAATTTAGAAAACAAATGTAACAAACTATATGCTTTCTATGGGCCACTGAGTGAGAGATGACGCACACAGGAATCAGGAGTGGCACACAAGCCCAGAGGCCAATATTTTTCTACCAATGATTGATGGAGTTATTTTCTCTGGTAGATTTTGGAACCCAAATCAAGGAAAAAAAATATAGGCTTTCTATGGACCACAATTGGAGAGAGAGAGAGAGAGAGAGATGGCACACCCAGGAGTCAAGACTGGCACACAAGCAGAAAGGCCAATATTAATCTCCCACTGTTTTTTTTTTTTTTTTTTTTTTTTTTCAGGGAGACTTTAGAAAAAAAAATAATAAAAAAAATATGATTTTATCAGGAAGAATTTAGAAACCAAATAAAATAAAATGATTTTTTCAGGGAGAATTTATAAAACAAATAAAACCAAAAATAGGCGTTCTATGGCCCACTGACTGAGAGATGACGCACCCAGGAGTCAAGACTGGCACACAAGCAGAAAGGCCAATATTAATCTCCCACTGTTTTTTTTTTTTTTTTCAGGGAGACTTTAGAAAAAAAAATAATAAAAAAAATATGATTTTGTCAGGAAGAATTTAGAAACCAAATAAAATAAAATGATTTTTTCAGGGAGAATTTAGAAAACAAATAAAACCAAAAATAGGCGTTCTATGGCCCACTGACTAAGAGAGAGAGAGAGAGATGGAACGCTTAGTACTGGCACACAAGCCCAAAGGGCAATATTAATCTCCCTTTTTTTTTCCAGGGAGAATTTCTAAAACCCCCCCCAAAAAAAAATAGGCTTTCTATGGCCCACTATTTGTGAGAGAGATGGGACGCTCAGGACTGGCACAGATGGCACGCTCAGGACTGGCACAGAAGCCCAGAGGCCAATATTAATCTCCCTTTTTTTCTGGGAGAATTTATAAAACCAAAAAAATATTTAAATAGGCTTTCTATGGCCCACTATTTGTGAGAGAGATGGCACGCTCAGGACTGGCACAGATGGCACGCTCACAACTGGCACACAAGCCCAGAGGCCAATATTAATCTCCCTTTTTTCAGGGAAAATTTATAAAACCAAAAAAAAAATTAAATAGGCTTTCTATGGCCCACTATTTGTGAGAGAGATGGCACGCTCAGGACTGGCACAGATGGCACGCTCACAACTGGCACACAAGCCCAGAGGCCAATATTAATCTCCCTTTTTTCAGGGAAAATTTATAAAACAAAAAAAAAAAATTAAATAGGCTTTCTATGGCCCACTATTTGTGAGAGAGATGGCACGCTCAGGACTGGCACAGATGGCACGCTCACAACTGGCACACAAGCCCAGAGGCCAATATTAATCTCCCTTTTTTTCAGGGAGAATTTATAAAACCAAAAAAAAAATTAAATAGGCTTTCTATGGCCCACTATTTGTGAGAGAGATGGCACGCTCAGGGCTGGCACAGATGGCACGCTCAGGACTGGCACACAAGCCCAGAGGCCAATATTAATCTCCCTTTTTTTCAGGGAGAATTTATAAAACCCCAAAAAAAATAAAATAGGCTTTCTATGGCCCACTATTTGTGAGAGAGATGGCACACTCAGGACTGGCACACAAGCCCAAAGGCCAATATTAATCTCCCACTGTATTTTTATCAGGGAGAATTTATACACCCCACAAAAAAAAATACAGAAAAATGAAAAGGCTTTCTATGGCCCACTATGTGAGAGAGATGGCACACACAGGGATGGCACTCTAGCAGAAATGCCAAATTGCCAATCTTAATCTCCCACCAAAAAAAAAAAAAAAAAAAACACAGGGAATGTCCTACAATTACTATCTCCCTGCCTGCAGTAATCTCAGCCAGGTATGGCAGGCAGCTACTATCTCCCTGCCTGCAGTAATCTCAGCCAGGTATGGCAGGCAGCAATAAGGAGTGGACTGATGCACAAATGAAATAAAAAGTGTGGACAAACAAAAAAGATAGCTGTGCAGAAAGGAAGGAACAAGAGGATTTGTGCTTTGAAAAAAGCAGTTGGTTTGCACAGCGGCGTACACACAGCAATGCAGCTATCAGGGAGCCTTCTAGGGCAGCCCAATGAGCTACAGCGCTGAGGGGAAAAAAAAAAAAAAAAAACTTCCACTGTCCCTGCACACCGAGGGTGGTGTTGGACAGTGCAAATCGCTGCAGCACAAGCGGTTTTGTGGTTAATGGACCCTGCCTAACGCTATCCCTGCTTCTGACAAAGCGGCAGCAACCTCTCCCTAAGCTCAGATCAGCAGCAGTAAGATGGCGGTCGGCGGGAACGCCTCTTTATAGCCCCTGTGACGTCGCAGACAGCAAGCCAATCACTGCAATGCCCTTCTCTAAGATGGTGGGGACCAGGACCTATGTCATCACGCTGCCCACACTCTGCGTTTACCTTCATTGGCTGAGAAATGGCGCTTTTCGCGTCATTGAAACGCGACTTTGGCGCGAAAGTCGCGTACCGCATGGCCGACCCCGCACAGGGGTCGGATCGGGTTTCATGAAACCCCGACTTAGCCAAAAGTCGGCGACTTTTGAAAATGTTCGACCCGTTTCGCTCAACCCTATTTGTGACTTTCATCTTAACTCACAGTCAATATATGTGGGGGGCTGCCTTCTCCTTTGGGGAATTTCTCTGAGGCAAGGTAGGCTTTATTTTTCTATCTTCATGGCTAGCTAGTTTCTTAGGCTGTGCCGAGTTGCATAGGGAGCGTTAGGCGCAATCCACGGCTATTTCTAGTGTGTTTGATAGGATTAGGGATTGCGGTCAGCAGAGTTCCCACGCCCAAGGCTTTATTTTCTATCTTTAGGGCTAGTTAGCTCTTAGGCTGTGAAGAGGCGTCTAAGTCGTGTTAGGTACGCTCCACGGCTATTTCTAGTTGTGTGATAGGATTAGGGGTTGCGGTCAGCAGAGCTCCCACTTCCCAGAGCTTGTCCTGTGTGAGTTTAACCATCAGGTCGTTCCGGGTGCTCCTAACCACCAGGTCCATAACAGGACAATATTAGATGTGCCCTTTTGGGGCTTTTGTAGGCTGCTGTTTTTAGACTGAGGGGTGCCAATATGCATGGCCCCTTACCAGCCTGATAATACCAGCCCTCAGCTGTCTGCTTTAGCAAGGCTGGTTGTCAAAAATGGGTGGACCCCACACTTTTTTTTTAAATTATTTTTTCAAATAATTTAAAAAAATTGGGTGGCGACTAGAGTTGAGCGACCTTTACTTTTATAGGATCGGGTCGGGTTTCACGAAACCCGACTTTCTCAAAAGTCGGGTCAAGTGAAATCGGACGATCCTATAAAAAAGTCGGGGTCGGGGTTGGCTGAAACCCGAAACCCAATGCATTGCAATGGGTTACTATGGTTCCCAGGGTCTGAAGGAGAGGAAACTCTCCTTCAGGCCCTGGGATCCATATTTAAGTGTAAAAGAAAGAATTAAAATAAAAAATATTGCTATACTCACCCTCTGACGCGCCCTGGTACTAACCGGCAGTCTTCCTTCCTTAGAATCAGCGCTTGAAAGACCTTCGGTGACGTCGCGGCTTGTGATTGGTCGCGCGATGGCCCATGTGACCGCTCACGCGACCAATCACAAGCCGCGACGTCACCGAAGGTCCTTCAAGCGCTGATTCTTAGGAAGGAAGGCTGCCGGAAAGAAGCAGGGCGCGTCCGAGGGTGAGTATATTCTTATTAGGTATATACTCACCCTCGGACGCGCCCTGCTTCTTTCCGGCAGCCTTCCTTCCTAAGAATCAGCGCTTGAAGGACCTTCGGTGACGTCGCGGCTTGTGATTGGTCGCGTGAGCGGTCACATGGGCCGTCGCGCGACCAATCACAAGCCGCGACGTCACCGAAGGTCTTTCAAGCGCTGATTCTAAGGAAGGAAGACTGCCGGTTAGTACCAGGGCGCGTCAGAGGGTGAGTATTGCAATATTTTTTATTTTAATTCTTTCTTTTACACTTAAATATGGATTCCGAAACCGATTTCCGATATTGCAAACATATCGGAACTCGGTATCGGAATTCCGATACCAGATTCAGAAGATCGCCGACCTCATGGCCGACCCCACACAGGGGTCGGGTCGGGTTTCATGAAACCCGACCTTGCCAAAAGTCGGCGACTTCTGAAAATTACCGACCCGTTTCGCTCAACCCTAGTGGCGACCCCTCCGCTGGTTTTGATAACCAGCCTTGCTAATGCTGACACTGAGGGTTACATCCCCCAGCTGTTAGCTTTGCCTGGCTGGTTATCAAAAATACTTTGGAACCCAAGATGTTTTATTAGTTATTTATTTACAGTGCAGGCGTTTGCTGATGTATACTCCCATTAACTACTCCTGCCCTCACTATTATTACTTTCAGCCGGCATCAGCTGATGCGAGAAGCAGTCCCATCAGCCAACACCAATGACCACAGGTAAGCTTTATACTTCCGATCACAGCTGCACACTCACACTGTCATTTAGCAGCGTGGGAACAGCAGCTGTCTGACCAGCAGTGATGATTTTACTGCCGACAAACACCTGGTGTTTGGGGGTGCCAAACCCAAACAGTAACATGGATTTCCTGGTGAAGTATGTGCTCGGTGTCTGTGCCTAAACAGGAGCTTCACAGTTCGGGTTCGCCCATCTCAACATGCGATACAACATTTTAACAACATAAAACCCAACAGGATAGAAACAATAGACTAGTTGTAAAAAGATTGCACCCTACTGCAAAGGGCAGGTGAGAACCCAGTGAGTAAAATTTATATTTTTAACACCTTCAAAGTCTGCTATAATCCATAAAAATAGCTAATACATTTTTTGCTACCCTGTACTGGCCCCAAAATAAAATCCAGTAAAATAGTAGGAAGCTATCTGTCATGTTGCCGGAATTGCACAAAAATGAATTGCAAAACTTTTGAGGCATATTCAATTTGCCTCCAATTTATTTGTTCTTTTCTATGTAAAACATGTTTTGAACTAAAAGTATTGTTTTAATGCTGATGGTCTTTGTACATTGATTACTGCCAGATGTATCCAGGATCTGTTTTAGATGAATGGCAATGAACTGGAAGTCATAATGGACTTGAGTCTACTCGGATCAATGTTTACTCAAGATGCAGCGATAACACTGAAAAATAATGGAAGAATAGCTATGAGCAAATCAACAATGAAGTCACTGGACAAGGACTTGAATTTTATGAACCATTCACTGGTGACAAAGGCACAGCTCATACATAGTTTGATCTTTTCTGGGGAACATGTGGATGTAAAATCTTGGCAATAAAGAAAAAAGACAGAAGAATAGATGCGCTCAATATGTGGAGCTGGAGAAAGATGCTATCAATTCCATTGATAGCACGAAAAACAAGCAAATTTAGTACAAATCAAGGCAGACAAATCACTCAGAGCAAAACTCACCAAGCTATTACATGCCTAATTTGAACACATCAGACAAAGAGCAATCACTGGAGAAGGACGTTATGGTCGGAAGAATAGAAAAAACAAGGTGAAGAGGAAAAAAGTAACCAATGGTTTCATACAATCAAGATAACAGCGGAGAAGACAATGGTGAAACTTTCTAGTCTAGCACAAGATTGATATTCGTAAAGATCATTGACTAATCAAGTCGCCATGGCTCAAGATTGGGCCAAAGGTCCTTAAAGAACAAACCTAAAACATTTGATGTTGCAGACTATTCAAGCAAAAAAATATAATATGATATTTTGCTAACAAGGTAGCCTGGTATTTTGAGTAATATCTCTTATTTTAATTTTGCCTATATTTCTCTTCTGAAGGTTTGGCGTGGATTGTTATCAACAGCTTCAGACTCTGATATTCACAGTAGATGAGATCAATCAACATTCCAGAATTCACCCCAATATGTCTCTAGGGTTCCAATTTTATGACACATGTAGTGTCCCTCACTATGAAGTACAGGCAGCTCTTCAGTTTCTTTCGGAATCCAGCACTGCTGTGCCAAATTATCGCTGTGGTTCCAATTCCTCAGTCGCAATAATGATTGGAGCCGTGCATTCTTCAAATTCAATAATGTTGGCTAATATCCTGGGAGTGTATAAATATCCACAGGTAACAAAAAGTAATAATGTGTAATGTTTTTTAATTAAGATGGTTTTACATGGAAATTCAAGGAAAAAGGTTTGTATGAATTAAACTAAGAGATCTGAAGAAACACCAAACGCATTTTCCCTATTACAAGTTTCATGAAGAGTGAAGATAACATGAAGAGACTACTTAGCTAGCAGTTGCCTTGTTGTAAATTCACCCAATATGGCACCAGGATTTGTAGGTCAGAAGCATGAGGATCAATCCCTCTTGATAGTGTGTTGAATGATGCATGACTCTTAGTCTACCGTATTTTTCGGACTACAAGACGCACTTTTTCCCCCCAAAAAAGGGGGGAAAATGGGGGCTGCATCTAATAGTCGCAATGCAGGCTTACCGTGGTGGCAGAGGTGCGGTGGCAGAGGTGCGGCGGTAGAGGTGCGGCGGCAGAGGTGCGGCGGCAGAGGTGTGGCGGCAGAGGAGGCGCAGTAAGCGAGGTCCCTTTCTCCGGTGAGGTGATGCAGCAGCCCGGTAAGCAGCAGAGCCGGGTGAATCCTGTTGCTATCGGTGGTGGCGGCCATTTTCCTGAGGCCACGCGTGCGCAGATGGAGCGCTCTGCTTCCCAGGGCTTCAGGAAAATTGCCGCCGCGATCTCCATCTGCGCACGCGCGGCCTCCCGCAGCCATTTTCCTGAAGCCCCGGGAAGCAGAGCGCTTCATCTGCACACGCGCGGCCTCAGGAAGATGGCCGCCCCCACCGATAACAACAGGATTCACCCGGCTCTGCTGCTTACCGGGCTGCTGCATCACCTCACCAGAGAAAGGGACCCCACTTACTGCGCCTCCTCTGCCACCACACCTCTGCCACCACAGGATTCAACCAGCTCTGCTGCTTACCGGGCTGCTGCATCACCATACCGGGGAAAGGGACCTGTTGTGAATTCTGTGGCAGAGCTCCCTCCTGTGGTCACAAGTGGTACTTCGGCTGATTCTCTCTGTGAGCTTCTGTTGGTGGAGGGAAGTGGTACTGCGGCTTCTGAGTTTCCTTCCTCAGGTGATCTGGTGAGGTCGTTAGGTGCTTCTCTACTTAACTCCACCTAATGCTTTGATCCTGGCTTCCTGTCAATGTTCCAGTGTTGGACTTGCTTTTCCCTGGATCATTCCTGTGGCCTGCTGCTCTGCATAGCTAAGTTCTTCTTTGCTATTTGTTTGCTATTTTTTCTGTCCAGCTTGTCTATTTTGTTGCTGGAAGCTCTGGGACGCAAAGGGTGTACCTCCGTGCCGTTAGTTCGATACGGAGGGTCTTTTTGCCCCCTTTGCGTGGTTTTCTTTAGGGTTTTGTGTAGACCGCAAAGTTACCTTTTCTATCCTCGATCTGTTAAGAAAGTCGGGCCTCACTTTGCTGAATCTATTTCATCTCTACGTTTGTCTTTTCATCTTTACTCACAGTCATTATATGTGGGGGGCTGCCTTTTCCTTTGGGGTATTTCTCTGAGGCAAGGTAGGCTTATTTTCTATCTTCAGGCTAGTTAGTTTCTCAGGCTGTGCCGAGTTGCATAGGCAGAGTTAGGCGCAATCCACGGCTGCCTCTAGTGTTGTTTGGAGAGGATTAGGGATTGCGGTCTGCAGAGTTCCCACGTCTCAGAGCTCTTTCTATGATTTTGGGTTATTGTCAGATCACTGTATGTGCTCTGACCGCTATGTCCATTGTAGTACTGAATTGCCTTTCATAACAGTACAGGAAGACAAAAGTACTAATGATTCTCAATAGAGGGAAAAAAGAAGTTCTGAGACCATATTTTTTTCTTTGCACTGTGTTTTGCCTTTTTTTTCCCCTAGACATTTGGGTGGTTCAGTACACAGGTGTAGCCATGGACATTAGAAGTCTGTCTTCATTTGTGGATCAGCTCTCGGCAAGAGTACAAAAGATTCAAGACACTATTGATCAGAAAGCTATGTTGGAACCAAGAATTCCTATTCCTGATTTGTTTTTTGGAGATAGAACTAAGTTTCTGAGTTTCAAAAATAATTGTAAATTATTTCTGGCCTTGAAACCTCGCTCCTCTGGTGATCCAGTTCAACAGGTTTTGATTGTTATTTCTTTTTTGCGCGGCGACCCTCAGGACTGGGCATTTTCTCTTGCGCCAGGAGATCCTGCATTGAGTAATATCGATGCGTTTTTCCTGGCGCTCGGATTGCTGTACGATGAACCTAATTCAGTGGATCAGGCAGAGAAAAATTTGCTGGCTCTTTGTCAGGGTCAGGATGAGATAGAGGTATATTGTCAGAAATTTAGAAAGTGGTCCGTGCTCACTCAATGGAATGAATCTGCGCTGGCAGCTATGTTCAGAAAGGGTCTCTCTGAAGCCCTTAAGGATGTCATGGTGGGATTTCCTATGCCTGCTGGTTTGAATGAGTCTATGTCTTTGGCCATTCAGATCGGTCGACGCTTGCGTGAGCGTAAATCTGTGCACCATTTGGTGGTATTACCTGAGCTTAAACCTGAGCCTATGCAGTGCGATAGGACTTTGACCAGAGTTAAACGGCAAGAACACAGACGTCTGAATGGGCTGTGTTTCTACTGTGGTGATTCCACTCATGCTATCTCTGATTGTCCTAAGCGCACTAAGCGGCTCGCTAGGTCTGCCACCATTGGTACGGTACAGTCAAAATTTCTTCTGTCTGTTACCTTGATCTGCTCTTTGTCATCGTATTCTGTCATGGCATTTGTGGATTCAGGCGCTGCCCTGAATTTGATGGACTTGGAGTATGCTAAGCATTGTGGGTTTCTCTTAGAGCCCTTGCAGTGTCCTATTCCATTGAGAGGAATTGATGCCACGCCTTTGGCCAAGAATAAGCCTCAATACTGGACCCAGCTGACCATGTGCATGGCTCCTGCACATCAGGAGGTTATTCGCTTTCTGGTGTTGCATAATCTGCATGATGTGGTCGTGTTGGGGTTGCCATGGCTACAAGCCCATAATCCAGTATTAGATTGGAAATCCATGTCGGTGTCCAGCTGGGGTTGTCAGGGGGTACATGGTAACATAGTAACATAGTAACATAGTTAGTAAGGCCGAAAAAAGACATTTGTCCATCCAGTTCAGCCTATATTCCATCATAATAAATACCCAGATCTACGTCCTTCATGGTCATGTTCCATTTCTGTCAATTTCGTCATCCACCCCTTCTGAGGTTCCAGAGTTCTTGTCTGATTACCGGGATGTATTTGATGAGCCCAAGTCCGATGCCCTACCTCCGCATAGGGATTGTGATTGTGCTATCAATTTGATTCCTGGTAGTAAATTCCCAAAAGGTCGACTGTTTAATTTATCCGTGCCTGAGCACGCCGCTATGCGCAGTTATGTGAAGGAATCCCTGGAGAAGGGGCATATTCGCCCGTCATCGTCACCATTAGGAGCAGGGTTCTTTTTTGTAGCCAAGAAGGATGGTTCGCTGAGACCTTGTATAGATTACCGCCTTCTAAATAAGATCACGGTTAAATTTCAGTACCCCTTGCCATTGTTATCTGATTTGTTTGCTCGGATTAAGGGGGCTAGTTGGTTCACCAAGATAGATCTTCGTGGTGCGTATAATCTGGTGCGAATCAGGCGAGGAGATGAATGGAAAACTGCATTTAATATGCCCGAGGGTCATTTTGAGTATCTAGTGATGCCATTCGGACTTGCCAATGCTCCATCAGTGTTTCAGTCCTTTATGCTTGACATCTTCCGAGAGTACCTGGATAAATTCCTGATTGTGTACTTGGATGACATTTTGATCTTCTCGGATGATTGGGAGTCTCATGTGAAGCAGGTCAGAACAGTTTTTCAGGTCCTGCGTGCTAATTCTTTGTTTGTGAAGGGATCAAAGTGTCTCTTTGGTGTGCAGAAGGTTTCATTTTTGGGGTTCATCTTTTCCCCTTCTACTATCGAGATGGATCCTGTTAAGGTCAAAGCCATCCATGATTGGACTCAGCCGACATCTCTGAAAAGTCTGCAAAAGTTCCTAGGCTTTGCTAATTTTTATCGTCGTTTCATCTGCAATTTTTCTAGTATTGCCAAACCATTGACCGATTTGACCAAGAAGGGTGCTGATTTGGTCAATTGGTCTTCTGCTGCTGTGGAAGCTTTTCAAGACTTGAAGCGTCGTTTTTCTTCTGCCCCTGTGTTGTGTCAACCAGATGTTTCTCTTCCGTTCCAGGTCGAGGTTGATGCTTCTGAGATTGGAGCAGGGGCTGTTTTGTCGCAGAGAGGTTCTGATTGCTCAGTGATGAAACCATGCGCTTTTTTTTCCAGGAAGTTTTCGCCTGCTGAGCGAAATTATGATGTGGGCAACCGAGAGTTGCTGGCCATGAAGTAGGCATTCGAGGAGTGGAGTCATTGGCTTGAAGGAGCTAAGCATCGCGTGGTGGTATTGACTGATCATAAGAACTTGACTTATCTTGAGTCTGCTAAGCGGTTGAATCCTAGACAGGCTCGTTGGTCGCTGTTTTTTGCCCGTTTTGACTTTGTGATTTCGTACCTTCCGGGCTCTAAAAATGTGAAGGCGGATGCTCTGTCTAGGAGTTTTGTGCCCGAATCTCCGGGTTTGTCTGAGCCGGCGGGTATCCTCAAGGAAGGAGTAATTGTGTCTGCCATCTCCCCTGATTTGCGGCGGGTGCTGCAAAAATTTCAGGCTAATAAACCTGATCGTTGTCCAGCGGAGAGACTGTTTGTTCCTGATAGGTGGACCAATAAAGTTATCTCTGAGGTTCATTGTTTGGTGTTGGCTGGTCATCCTGGAATCTTTGGTACCAGAGAGTTGGTGGCTAGATCCTTTTGGTGGCCGTCTCTGTCGCGGGATGTGCGTGTTTTTGTGCAGTCCTGTGGGATTTGTGCTCGGGCTAAGCCCTGCTGTTCTCGTGCCAGTGGGTTGCTTTTGCCCTTGCCGGTCCCAAAGAGGCCTTGGACACATATCTCTTTGGATTTTATTTCTGATCTTCCCGTTTCTCAAAAGATGTCAGTCATTTGGGTGGTCTGTGATCGCTTTTCTAAGATGGTCCATCTGGTACCCTTGTCTAAATTGCCTTCCTCCTCTGATTTGGTGCCATTGTTCTTCCAGCATGTGGTTCGTTTACATGGCATTCCAGAGAATATTGTTTCTGACAGAGGTTCCCAGTTTGTTTCAAGGTTTTGGCGAGCCTTTTGTGGTAGGATGGGCATTGACTTGTCTTTTTCCTCGGCTTTCCATCCTCAGACTAATGGCCAGACCGAACGAGCCAATCAGACCTTGGAAACATATCTGAGATGCTTTGTTTCTGCCGATCAGGATGACTGGGTGTCCTTTTTGCCTTTGGCTGAGTTCGCCCTTAATAATCGGGCCAGCTCGGCTACCTTGGTTTCGCCATTTTTCTGCAATTCTGGGTTCCATCCTCGTTTCTCTTCAAGACAGGTTGAGTCTTCGGACTGTCCTGGTGTGGATACTGTGGTGGACAGGTTGCAGCAGATTTGGACTCATGTAGTGGACAATTTGACCTTGTCCCAGGAGAAGGCTCAACGTTTCGCTAATTGCAGACGCCGTGTGGGTCCCCGACTTAGTGTTGGGGATCTGGTTTGGTTATCTTCTCGTCATATTCCTATGAAGGTTTCCTCTCCTAAGTTTAAACCTCGTTTCATTGGTCCGTATAGGATTTCTGAGGTTCTTAATCCTGTGTCTTTTCGTCTGACCCTTCCAGATTCTTTTTCCATACATAACGTATTCCATAGGTCATTGTTGCGGAGATACGTGGCACCTATGGTTCCATCTGTTGATCCTCCTGCCCCGGTTTTGGTGGAGGGGGAATTGGAGTATATTGTGGAGAAGATTTTGGATTCTCGTGTTTCTAGACGGAAACTCCAGTATCTGGTTAAATGGAAGGGTTATGCTCAGGAAGATAATTCCTGGGTTTTTGCCTCTGATGTCCATGCTCCCGATCTTGTTCGTGCCTTTCATGTGGCTCATCCTGGTCGACCTGGGGGCTCTGGTGAGGGTTTGGTGACCCATCCTCAAGGGGGGGTACTGTTGTGAATTCTGTGGCAGAGCTCCCTCCTGTGGTCACAAGTGGTACTTCGGCTGATTCTCTCTGTGAGCTTCTGTTGGTGGAGGGAAGTGGTACTGCGGCTTCTGAGTTTCCTCCCTCAGGTGATCTGGTGAGGTCGTTAGGTGCTTCTCTACTTAACTCCACCTAATGCTTTGATCCTGGCTTCCTGTCAATGTTCCAGTGTTGGACTTGCTTTTCCCTGGATCATTCCTGTGGCCTGCTGCTCTGCATAGCTAAGTTCTTCTTTGCTATTTGTTTGCTATTTTTTCTGTCCAGCTTGTCTATTTTGTTGCTGGAAGCTCTGGGACGCAAAGGGTGTACCTCCGTGCCGTTAGTTCGGTACGGAGGGTCTTTTTGCCCCCTTTGCGTGGTTTTCTTTAGGGTTTTGTGTAGACCGCAAAGTTACCTTTTCTATCCTCGATCTGTTAAGAAAGTCGGGCCTCACTTTGCTGAATCTATTTCATCTCTACGTTTGTCTTTTCATCTTTACTCACAGTCATTATATGTGGGGGGCTGCCTTTTCCTTTGGGGTATTTCTCTGAGGCAAGGTAGGCTTATTTTCTATCTTCAGGCTAGTTAGTTTCTCAGGCTGTGCCGAGTTGCATAGGCAGAGTTAGGCGCAATCCACGGCTGCCTCTAGTGTTGTTTGGAGAGGATTAGGGATTGCGGTCTGCAGAGTTCCCACGTCTCAGAGCTCGTTCTATGATTTTGGGTTATTGTCAGATCACTGTATGTGCTCTGACCGCTATGTCCATTGTAGTACTGAATTGCCTTTCATAACAGGGACCCCTCTCACGCCATACCTCTCACTGCGCCTCCTCATCCCAGCACCTCCTCATCCCAGCACCTCCTCATCCCAGCACCTCCTCACCTCTGCCAACACCATGCCTCCTGTGACCCTGCTCTGCCACCGCCAGCCCTCAGGTAAGATACTATAAATTCGGACAATAAGACGGACCCCCATCTTATAAAAAATCTTTTTTTCTGCAATTTTCACCCCAAATTTGGGGTGCGCCTTATGGTCCGGTGCGTCCGAAAAATACGGTAATTCATATGCATCTTTTTTCTTGCATTCCATGCATCTCAGACTTTATTGATTCAGAATACTCATTTATCTATCACCCTCAATCATGGATGGTGGACCAACATTTAGTTCTATCTGATACATTGGGATTTATGCTAGCGCACAGTGCTTTTTTTTAACAATCTAGTAAGGCTAACACACATTATTGGTCAATCGATATAAGGTTTCTTGACAAATCTATGCAATACTGTACCCTCTCTCCCTTACACTTTAATTTTTGTCCCAGACCATCACTACAGCACCAGTAGTGATCTGGCTGATACTGAAAGGGACAGCCATCGGGGGCCGGGGGCCAAATTACGCTGCAACTTAAGGTGCCAACCTCCAATGATAGGCAGGGCACACTAAGGGAGAGCCTGCCCTCCCCGACTGCTTGGAATAAAATAACATATTTTTTCCTGACCATTTTAAAGCACCATTTCCCTTTAGATCATTAAGTGCAGTACTTTTTTGTTATCCCTTATATTTAAAGGGAACTTGTCACTCCCAAAATCGAGGGTGAGGTAAGCCCACCGGCATCAGGGGCTTATCTACAGCATTCTGTAATGTAGATAAGCCCCCGATGTATCCTAAAAGATGAGAAAAAGAGGTTAGATTATACTCACCCTATCTTCATCAGATGACGTTCTCTTCTGGTCTTCATACTGCGGCTCCGGCGCAGGCGTACTTTGTCTGACCTGTTGAGAGCAGAGCAAAGTACTGCAGTGCGCAGGCGCCGGGCCTCTCTGACTTTGTACTTTGCTCTGCCCTCAACTGGGCAGACAAAGTACGCCTGCACCGGAGCCGCAGTGTGAAGACCAGAAGAGGACGTCATCGTAAGAAGATGGGAGACCTGGGACCGTGACGCCCACCGGATCGGACGGCCCGCCCAAGTGAGTATAATCTAACCTTTTTTTCTCATCTTTTAGGATACATCGTGGGCTTATCTACAGAATTTCAGAATGCTGTAGATAAGCCCCTGATGCCGGTGGGCTTAGCTCACCCTTGATTTTGGGGATGACAGGTTCCCTTTAATCAAACTTATCTCCCTATTGTGATATGGAAATTTGGGTTGGATAAATCTATCCCATGTGTGCTGTGGCCATTCCCAATAAGACTGAGTATTTTGAGCGCTCAAGAATGAAACTGTACACGATTGTGACAGGAAAGCATTCCATCAATACTGACCCTTTATTTCCTGATACATAGTTTTATAATTGCATATAGAAAGGAGTGGTTAGGGGTGGTTAGTTAATTAACATATTGTCTAGCTCCTCTGTTATTGGTTATCTGAATATATATGGAATATTGTGATTAATGCACATATGACTGCTGATTAAGCAACTAAAATGAAGTTCTCTTCATCTGGGACAAAGTTGAGACATCGCATCAGCACTTAATACATCTGGAGTTCTTCTGCTTTTCGGGTGGAAAACACCGAACAGTCTGTCTGGCTTATATTAGTTTATGTCAGCCATTTTAAGCCATTGATTATAATGTATATAGATATATTTGCGTTTATATGAGTATGTATGGTTATAGAGGAGTATACATGCAAGTGAGATCTACATGATATAAATATTTCTATCACAAGCCCCCCTTAGATATCACTTGCCCTACGCCTAGCCTCCTGTCCCAAAGCGCTGCAACTCTTTTGTGCTGCCGGCGAACTGACGCAAACCTAGTGCCTACGCCCTACACCGTACAGACTTTCGCAATGGGCGATCAGGAGATCTGTCCCTAAACGGGTGTAGAAACATGCATGGTCTCATATTGGCGACTCTGTTCGATCAGTTCCACATATTCGTCGTCATCATCAGGATTGGAGGAGCCATCAGGTGCGTGAATCTGAATTCGGATAGGTTCGTCCAGGAGGAGATGCGGCATCAGGTTTGTTGTTTCCTTGACTGTCTTTTCCATCATCAGGATCATTCTGGCTTAGGCGTATCTTCTGGTACGGGAGCCTTCTTGCAGTGCGATGCGTGGATCCAAGTGGGCCTTCCCTCTAGTTTCACAGAGGTTGGTGTCGTCAGCAGCACTTGGAAGGGACCGTCAAATCTGGGGTCGAGCGTTCTCCTCACAAACTTCTTCACCAACACCCAGTCTCCTGGTTTCAGGGAGTGTGAACCGGGTACCGATCCTGGATCTAGTAATGAAGAGAAAACTCGAGAATGGACATTAGCAAGTTTCTTGGTGAGTTCAATTACGTAAGCAGACAAAGTATCATATTGCATTGTCAACTGCTGAGGGAAGAATACCCCTAACCTGGGACTAGACCCAAACAAAATTTCATATGGTGACAGCTTTTCTAGGCCTCTGGAAGTGTGCCTAACACTGAGTAGTGTGATTGGGAGGGTCTCATGCCATTGTTTTTCCACCAACATAGAAGAGGATTCTTTACTGTTAGGGCAGTGAGAATCTGGAATTGCTTGCCTGAGGAGGTGGTGATGGCGAACTCAGTCGAGGGGTTCAAGAGAGGCCTGGATGTCTTCCTGGAGCAGAACAATATTGTATCATACAATTATTAGGTTCTGTAGAAGGACGTAGATCTGGGTATTTATTATGATGGAATATAGGCTGAACTGGATGGACAAATGTCTTTTTTCGGCCTTACTAACTATGTTACTATGTTACTATGTTTGCGTGTCTCTTGGGCAACTTTCAACATCCTGTTCTTAAGTGGCCCATTCAGTCTATCCATTTTCTCGTTACTCTGGGGATTGTAAGAAGTGTGTAGGCCTAAATCTGACCCTACTGCTGACCAGATCTCCCGTGTGAGATTTGCTGTGAATGCGGGTCCCTGGTCACTGCCTATCACTTCTGGGACCCCATATCTGCGTATATCATCTCTGAGGGTAGTCTCTTTGCAGTAGTCTTTGCTGACTGGTTCCTCACTGGGAAAAACTTCTGGCCATCCTGAGAACACGTCCACGACCACAAGGGCATATTCAAAACCTCCACTTGGCGGCATCTGGATGTGGTCTATCTGGATCCTCTGGAAGGAGTACAGCAGGCTGGCAAGATGATGTGTGGGAACTTTCTTCATTCTTCCAGGGTTGCATTTGCCGCAGGTCAGACAGCTGCTAGTGAACTTGGCTGTTAGGGTGGAGATCCCTGGAACGAACCAGTAAGCACCAATCAGATCATTCATCTGTGTCTTTGATCTGTGTGTGGGCGCCTGTGCCCACTGGACCACCATTGGATACATGCTTCGGGATAATCAGGGTTTGTAGTCCATTGCGTATACCCTTCCTTCTTCATGTGTTGCTCCATTCTGCATCCAGCATTCCATCTTGTCCTTTTTTAGGGCTTGCTCTTGCAGCTTTTTGAGCAGATCTCAGGATGTCATCTGGTAAGGTTTCTTGTCTTCAGTCGTCATGTAGTAGCCGTCCGGCTCTACGACCTCTCCCACTTCTCCATTTTGCCTTCCTTTGGCTGCTTCTTTGGCTGCTATATCCACCATGTTGTTACCCCATGCCTCTACTGTGTTCAATTTTCCATGTGCTTTGACTTTTAGTACTGCCACCATTTTTTGGAAGTTGGAGTGCATCCAGCAGGTCCTTGATGGCTCCATGATGCTTCACGGTGGTTCTGCTTGCTGTGATGAGGTCTCTTGCAGTCCAGACGGGTCCAGAGTCGTGTGCTATGCCATGCGAGTACCTTGAATCGGTGTATATGTTCGCAGTTTTTCCTTCTGCAATCTGGCAGGCCTTCGTCAGCGCTATCCATTCTGCTTCCTGAGCTGACAGAGTAGGCGGCAGACTTCTGGACCACAGGATCTCTTGATTGCTGGTCTCTGCACATCCTGTCTGGAATCTTCCTTCATCATCTGCAAATCTGGAACCATCCATGTAGAGGATCAACTCTGGGTTGGTCAGTGGCTCTTCTGCCACCTTGGGTAGTCCTGCTGTTTCCTGTTGCCTGATGCTGAAGCAATCATGGTCATCCATCCGGAGCAAATCCAGATCCCTGCGGAAGGTATCATGCAGATTTTTGATCAGAATTTTGATCTGAGGGTCCATATCTGTATCCCCCCTTGGGAGTGGGAGTAGAGTGGACGGGTTGAGGACTGTGCATCTGGAGACGAAGATGCCTGGCGGTGGAGAGATGTTTTGGCTGGGTTTGGTTGAGGATTTCTGAAATGTCATGCGGAGCCAGGATTTCCAATCTGCAATCCAAGAATGATGTCAGCAGTCTTGTCCAGGAGGGCCGGTGCTGCAAATGCTGCTCTCATGCAGGAGGGGGCTTCCCTTGCAACTGGATCCAAGCAAGCTGAAAATTAGCCCAAAGGTCTCGGCTTTCCCCCCTGAAGCTGTGTCAGGACTCCAGTAGCAAGGCCTTCTTTTTTCATCAGGTAGAGACGGAATGGCTTCTCGTAGTCAGGTAAGCCTAGTGCTGGCGCTGAGACTACAGAGTCTTTTTACTTCTTGAACGAGCTGAAGGCTGCATCTGTCAGGAGGAACAGGATTATGTTGACACAGTCATACAGAGGCTGCATTAGGACTGAAGCATCAGGGAACCAGTCTCTGCAATACGAAACTAGACCAAGGAAGGCCTGTAGCGCCTTTGGAGTTGTTGGAGGAACCATCTTCTCCACTGTGGTCTTCCGGTTATCTGTCAGATGTTTCGTCTGGTGAGCAATACAGTGTTTCTGGAACGTAGCTCGCTTCAGACACCACTGGACTTGGTTCTTTGAGACCTTGCAATGCTGCTTCGCCAGGTAGAGTAGGAGAGACAAGGAATGGGCTTTACACGTGCACAAAGGAGTAGACTGTCCACATATTGTAGCAGGGTTACTTCTGTATGTTCTGTGACCCAGTTGGTAAGGACTGTGGACATTGCTTTGCTGAACTGTGAAGGGCTGTTCTAAGCCCGCTGTGGCATAACTGTCCATGTGTGCTGTCCCCCCTGGTGCGTTAAGGCAAACAGGTACTGGTCTTCTGGATGAAGTGAACACTTTTGCTGTGGAAGGCACCTTTTGAGAGCAGAGTGTGGGGATTCGGCACAATTGGAGTTTCAAACACCATGGCGTCATTCACGTCTCTCAGGTCATGTACCATTTTGAACTTGGCTGACTCTCCTTGCGGGGTATTGCAAGGCGATGTGCAAGGAACAATGATTCCTATTTCCAGGTAGACCTTCAGTTGGTCAGAGGCAGCTTGACTCTAGGCCTGGCCTGGGCCTTACAAGGGTATGGGGTACCTGGCTTGAGTGACAGCCGTACTGGGGCAACTTGAGGTTTTCCCACGTCCTGGGGTCCCTTAGACCATGGACTCTCTGGTACTACGTCCAGTACCTCCTTGGGTAGGCCTCATTGGTTGTTTTGAGGTTCTTGTAGGGCCGCCAGCATGACCATGATTCCTCTTAGGTCAGGGATGAAGAAAGTGTCATGGTCCCATCTTCCTGGAACACTGTGGTTGCCTTCAGCTTCTGCAGTAGGTCCGCTCCCAGCAAACTGGGACAGGATAGAGTGTCCTGGCTGAGTGCACACGTTCAGAGGCTTTGTAAGCTGAGAATGTCTGACTTGACCATCAATGCCCATGCGAGACACAGAGGATTCTGATAGGCAGGTGGGGTCAGCGAGTTCCGCAGGTCTCATCACACTTCTGGCTGCACCGGTGTAACATAGTAACATAGTAACATAGTTAGTAAGGCCGAAAAAAGACATTTGTCCATCCAGTTCAGCCTATATTCCATCATAATAAATACCCAGATCTACGTCCTTCTACAGAACCTAATAATTGTATGATACAATATTGTTCTGCTCCAGGAAGACATCCAGGCCTGTGCAGAAGAAAAGATCTGACAACGCCATCCACTTTCAGGGCAATTTGAGGTATTGGTCCTGCAGACAGGGTTTCACATGTCAGGAGTGTAGTGTCTTGCAGACCTGGCTTGCTTGCCCCTGTCCTATGGACGGGGTACTTCACTGCCTTCTGTACTTCTTCCTTGACCTGTTTCTCTGGACCAACTCTTGGGTTGCATGGGTGCTCTGCACTGGTTCCAGAAATGGCCAAACTTGTCATAGATGTAACACTTGACACTTCCTCTGTCTTTGTAGGGTTGTTGCGCTTCCAGGTCAGTGGTCACCATAAGAGGGGCTGTCTTGTCTTTTGCACTCCTGGTTGGGACTCAATCCCTTTGGCTACTGTGGACAACGGCATGATGGACACTGTAGCGGCAGCGGGGTCCGGCCTGCTGATTGAAGCTGCGGTGGTAAGATGAGGCCTGCAGGTGCGTCCGTGGTGAGGTTCGGGGGTGCCATGAGACTGGTGGCTGCATCCAACCCGAGGTCTTGGGGCATTACAGGGGCTGCGGCTGCATCTGCCACTTCTTCCCCCTGGTTTGACATAACTTCTCCCCTTTGCTAACCTTATTGAGGTCGGTGTCTCCTCTCCGGAGTCTGCAGCGGTTCTTCCGGTGTGTCGTTCGGCACTTTGCAGCGTCTTCATTTCTGGCTCCCCTTCCGGCATTCTCAGCAGCACTGAACCCGTTTCCTTCTTCGCGCTCTTTGTGGTGCTATAATGGCAGCAGTTTTGGTGACAATTGACAATAAACAGTCTCCTAGGCGCACATAACCCGTTTTGCTGGGTCAGTCCACTGCTATTGACCTGCTCTCGGGCCTAGCCACTATCAGTGGTTTCCTGATTGGCTGTCTCAGTCCATGCACAAAGGCCTGTGCCAACATTTGCGTGTGTATCAGGTGATGAATGGTGAAGCCCAAGTCCTGGAATACTTGCATTACTCTGCCATGAAACTTCTTTACAGACTCTGTCTTGTCTTGGCTCATGTCATGTAAGCTGAGGTCTTGTCCTGCCAATCTGCCTTTGGCTCACACTCTGAGCTGTTCAATTAGCTGTGGCCCTGACTCCCAAGCGTGTACATCTAATTCTGCCAGAAGTCTGAATTTTTCCTTCATGATTGGCCAGAGTGCATCACCTGTTTTTCAGTTCCATTCATGGCCCAGAGATCATTCCAGGTGGCTATTTATGTTCGCTGGTTCTGCTACATTCTTCGGTAAAATGGCATGGGATGCATCCGTGGGTCTGGAAGATTGTCACCTGACTTGAAGTGCACATAGTGTAATGGTGGTGCCTCTATCTGCCTCTGCATTCTTGGTGCCTGTGGGTTTCTTTAACTAGTACTGGATAGCATGTATGATGTTCCCTCTTCATCTTCATCAGAGGAATAGTTGTGATAGCGTGTGCTGGGGTCATACACTGGCTGATTTTGCACTTAGAAGTTGCCTTTTTGTGAGAGGATATCTCCCCACCCTGCTGAGGCTGTGGAGGATTATAGTTCCATTGTGGTGTGAATGTTGGCTGCTCTGACCGGGATACTGATCACCATCTGATGGTGGTGCCTGTCTCCCCCCCCTGTCCCTGGACCTGAGCTGCCTGCTGTGGCTTGGGGGGTGCCTTCTACTGGGGGATCTCCACCTTCCTCCCCCGATACCATGACTGTCAGAGGCTGGGCTGTATTGGAAACATAGAAGGGGTGCCTTGTGCTGTAAGCACCACATTGTTTGGGATTGGGCGTTGGCCCAGCTGGCAACACAGAAGAAGAAGAGTAAGAAGGAGGAGGAGGGGTTGATGAAAAAGTGTATAGGAGGAGGAGGTGAGGAGTGAGGAACAGACTGAGGAGAAGATGGGAGGTGTGGAGGAGAGAGAGAAGGAGGCAAAGGGTGTGATGAAAGCGAAGGAGGAGGTGTGGAGTGTGATGTAGAAGGAGGGAGGAGAACAGAGGGAGGAGAGAGAGAGGCAAAGGGTGTGGAGTGTGATGTAGAAGGAGGGAGAAGAGGGGGGGAAAGCTGAGAGAGAGGAGGAGGAGATAGGTGTGGTGGGGGAGTGAAGAAGGAAAGAGGTGTGGAGAAGGAGAAGGAGGAGTAGATGTGTAGAGGAGATCGAGAGGGAGAGTGGGAGAGGAAAAGACAGTGAGAGAGGAGAAGGAGGAGAGAAAGAGTGACAGAGAAAAAAAAGAGGATAGAGAGAAGAAAGATGGAGGAGAAAGACAAGAAGAAAATTCCTTCTTCTTTGATGGCAGATGCAGCCTGAGACTGCATGGTCAGAGCAACAGCGCCATCTCCATGTACAAAGGTTGGGCGGGGCGCACCACATACTGTGCAAAAAACTCCCTATACCATGGAATCTTCTGAGAGCAGACTGCGCAGATCCAATATCTACCGTCTTATACACACAAAAATCACTTCCTGGTTTGCTCACATATCTCTCTGTACCACCTAAACGATGTAAGCTCTCCTGCTACTGTATACCATGTATCAGCATTGAGCAATGTAACATCAGCTAACTTCCCTTATTTTCCTTTCTACATCATGCCATTCTGCAGCTTGAATTCTGCCGTTCTTATGAATTTCACATACTTTATACCTTCTAAAATTCTTCACGTACTTAACACCTTCGTGCTCTACCACTATCTGGTTGGCTGGTTTCTCATCAGGAAGTAAAAGACCCTCCTGTTGCTTGGCCACCTTATTTCCCATTGCAAAAAGAAAAACAAAAAAACAAAAAAAAAAAACTTCAAACAAATGGGTATATAAAAACACACAAAAAAAAAAATAAAAAAAAGAAAGGAACACTTCCAAAAATTGGTGCAATATGTTGAAATCAAAACATAAAAAAAAAAACATCAAAAACTCGGTACACGATCCAAAACTCAGGATCTTTACAGAAAAGGAAAAAAAAACCCTTTTAAACAAAAAAGTGAAGAGGCAGAAAAGAAAAGAAACTTTGAAAAACTTTTTAAAAAAAACTTTAACAACTTCAAAATGCAACAAAAAAAACAGAAAATTAAATTAAATTAAAATGGCTTCTCTTCTCCCCCCTTTTTTTTTCTGTACTCTGCGCTCAAATGCAGTCAGACACACTTCCCCTTTTTATCAGCAGCTGCTGTTTTACGAAAAATCACGTATGTCACATCAAAAATGATAGATATCATTTAGTTTCACCTCTTCAAATAAATGTTATACCATAGCCATATATACGCAAAAATAGGAAACTTAGAAAAAGGAAAAAAAACCTTATGACTGTGTGATTTACAATGGATATATCTCAGCTTGCGGCGTGGAAAAGGAAAAAAAAAAGAGGAAGAGAAAAAAAACTTCTCTATACAATTATATGCTCTTAAAGCAGCAACATGTGACTCGAACCAAACAGATACAGATGTCCGAGAGATGCCATTTAATTATTCTGTGACAAGTGCAGGTTGCGCTGGGAACAGACTACTGCCAATCACACTGGGCACACCTATGCCCGGGCCACCTGAGTGAGAAACACAGCAGGTGGGAATTCTACCACCCCGATCCGTCATCCTAACTGGATAGCCGGCACTACGGGAATCTGCAGTAGCCCTCTAAGTTATCACTACCCGTGCCTGGAGCCTGGGACCACCTGCCCCGGGACTACCTGTCCCTCCTATGCACAGGAATCCTGCAATAACTTATCGAGCGATTTGACCTCCAGCGGTCTGTTATCCAGCAACCACAAACAGTCACTGTTCCTTGCTTCTCCCGGATCTACACAAACACAGAACACAAACACGGCACACAGCAGACACCTTGATCCCAGGGTTTTGGGTACAGGCTTTGGACTTTTTACACTACCTGGGAATGCGGTGGTGACCACACCTGACCGGCAAGAGGTATAGACCCGGACTGGGCACAGGGGACTTTCAGGTAAGATGATAACATTTTCTTATCTTACTTATGGAGCTGCGCAGTCTCCATCCCGTGAACCAAGGCCGTGGCCAACACCTCCGTCTCTCCGGTCAGCGGGGTCGCCGTGTGTTTCATCCATGCCTCGCTGGGCGCCATTTGATATGGAAATTTGGGTTGGATAAATCTATCCCATGTGTGCTGTGGCCGTTCCCAATAAGACTGAGTATTTTGAGCGCTCAAGAATGAAACTGTACACGATTGTGACAGGAAAGCATTCCATCAATACTGACCCTTTATTTCCTGATACATAGTTTTATAATTGCATATAGAAAGGAGTGGTTAGGGGTGGTTAGTTAATTGACATATTGTCTAGCTCCTCTGTTATTGGTTATCTGAATATATATGGAATATTGTGATTAATGCACATATGACTGCTGATTAAGCAACTAAAATGAAGTTCTCTGCATCTGGGACAAAGTTGAGACATCGCATCAGCACTTAATACATCTGGAGTTCTTCTGCTTTTCGGGTGGAAAACACCGAACAGTCTGTCTGGCTTATATTAGTTTATGTCAGCCATTTTAAGCCATTGATTATCATGTATATAGATATATTTGCGTTTATATGAGTATGTATGGTTATAGAGGAGTATACATGCAAGTGAGATCTACATGATATAAATATTTCTATCACATTGCTAATCAGGCCACATTGTTGGCCATAAGACATACAGTACATTTCAGGTGATCATTACCCCCTCTTCTCCCTTTATCCTTAAAAGGGCCTAAAAAGTACAGATGTTGACATGGTGATTTATTCTATGGACACATGAGGGTATCCATACACACAACACTTCTGCTTTTGCATTTAGCATAGTTTTTATTCCAGAAGATTTTCCACATTGTCTCATTAGAGAATCCTTCTCTGTGATATCCTGTTATAGCTTAGGAGCTTCTAAAAAAGGAACATTTTGAAAGATGGTAACTCTTTTAAAAAAGTGGTTCTTTCATTCTCTTTAATTGTAAATGATAATCTAAATACAAATAATAGACAAATTACAAATTGGACAAACTTTCTTTTTTTCTTTTCAAGATCAGTCCATTGTCTACTGTGTCCATACTCAGCAACCGAGTACTGTTTCCATCCTTCTTCAGGACTGTAGCCAGTGATACGATAGAAACTGTAGGATTATCCAAGCTTGTGTTGCATTTCGGCTGGACTTGGGTTGGATTGTTGGCTACCGACAATGACTATGGTCTACAGGGGATTCTTCCCGTTAAACAACAACTGATTAAATCCGGAGCATGTGTGGCTTTTACAGAGTACATTCGATTAGGACAACAAGATCGAAATGCTCCTTACATAGCCAAGGTTATTAAAAAGTCTACAGTGAAGGTGATCATTGTCTTTTCCATTGGGGTTGAATTGGTTCTTCTTTTTGATGAGATGTTGAAGCAAGACGTTAAAGGAAAGATCTTTGTTGCCAATTCTGGTTGGGCAATGTCCATAATTTTGCTTTTGACCAATTATGTTCAGATTCTCTCTGGCACAATTGGATTAACCATCTACAATCCAATGGTTCCAGGATACAATGAATTCCTTAATAAAATTCGTCCATCCAAATCTTCGAATAATCACTGGACAACATTGTTTTGGGAGAACATATTCAGCTGTCAATTTTCTAATAGTACGATAATACCTGTAAACACATCTTTTAAAACATGCACAGAAGAAGAAGATTTTAATGACATCAAGGACAGCTCCGCCTTCAGAGCTACTTTAAAATTCACATATACTTTTTATGCTGCCATTCAGTTTGCAGCTAAGTCCTTGCAAGATGTGGGAAGCTGTAGTATGGGACCCTTCCCTGATGGAAATTGTCCAGATATTTGGCGCATCAAACACTGGCAGGTAACAGACCTCTTAAACCTCATCATCAATTAATTGAGAATGCATCATAGAGGTAGAACACATCAACACTTTGAAATTTGGTGGTTGGTTTTCTCATCGCCAAAAATGTTCAAGCCCAACCGCCATTATTTATGAAACCTGTCTAGTATTATACTAGGTTTCTCTGGCTTCTCCAGTTATCTACAACTCGTGGTGGCTAAAGCATACATAAAAATGTATACTTTAGTTAAAAACCTCCATCACTAGAGCAGATTAGGCACAATTTGAATTCACCTGTTCGGGGGCTTTATTTTTAGGATAAATTTGACCAATACATCACTGCTTACCTCTCGGACCACTCTGCTTCTCACAACCACCTGTCCAATTCTCGCTGCATCTTTTGAACCCCTTGCTTGAACTGGAATACCAGGGTCTCTCACACTCAGAAACTGACAAAGTCATGACATCATGATGAGAGTCACGACCTCCAGAACTCATGAGCAGAAACCTCCCAGGTCTAATGCAGACTTGGCCTGGCCCACAGGAGAACAGGAGAATCCTCAGGTGGACCACTGTGCAAGAATGGGCCACCACCCTCTTATATGACCACCATCCTCTTATAGTACTTGTACTATATACTTGAATCACCATGTACAGACAATGGACGCATCTTATTCATTTAACAATCTACCCAGTTCATTGTTATATGCAAATTGTGATTGAGAATAATGTCACGTTTGTATGAAGCTGAAAAATGGGGCCATGGAGTTGATTATGGTGGGCCCTTGACACCCCAGTCTGACAATGGTCTCATGGAAACCTGCTCAGCATGAGTGGACCCAGATTCAAACGCATACAGTGAGGAATTAGGAGATGTGGTATGGCCAAGACAGGTGGTGGTGAGTAGTAAGGGGTCGGGAAAGGTTCAGATCAAGTTGAATATGAAGCTCTTATTTTACTTTTTACTGGCCATTTACAGTTGCGCTTAAAAGTTTGCATACCCCGGCAGAATTTTTGGTAGTTGGCCTTTTTTCTTAGAATATGTATGATAACACCAAAATGTTTTCTCCACTCATGGTTTCTGGTTGGGTGAAGCCACTTATTGTCAAACTACTGCGTTTTCTCTTTTTAAATCATTATGACAACCCAAAACATCCAAATGACCCTGATCAAAAGTTTACATACCCCATTTCTTAAAAGCGTGTATTGCCCAGCCTGAAACCTTCTGTGATAGTTGTGGATGAGGTTCTTTATTTTCTCAGATAGTAAAGCTGCCCACTCTTCTTGGCAAAAAGCCTCCAGTTCCTAAAAATTCCTGTTCTGTCTAACATGAACTGCGCTCTTCAGATGTCCCCAGAGTGGCTCAATGATATTGAGGTCAGAAAAGTGAGGCCACTCCAGAACCTTCACTTTGTTCTGCTGTAGTCAATGAGAGGTTGACTTGGCCTTGTGTTTTGGGTCGTTGTCATGTTAGAACATCCAAGTATGTCACATGTGCAGTTCCGGGCTGATGATTGCAAATTTGCCTCCAGTATTTGCTTATAACGTGCTGCATTCATCTTTCCTTTAACTTTGACCAAGTTTCCTGTTCCTTTGTAGCTCACATATCCCCAAAACATCAGAGATCCACCTCTATACTTTACAGTAGGAATGGTGTTCCTTTCATCGTAGGCATTGCTGACTTCTCTCCAAATGTAGAGTTTACTGGTGTGGCCAAAAACTTCAATTTTGGTCTCATCACTCCAAATTGTCTTGTTCCATAAGTTTTGAGGCTTGTGTCTGTACTGTTTTAATAATAATAATAATAATAATAATCTTTAATTATATAGCGCCAACATATTCTGCAGCGCTTTACAGTTTAACAGTTTCAAACACAACAGTCATAGGTAACAACGTTAAGAATACAATAAAGCAAAATAAGACAACCCTGCTTGTGAGAGCTTACAATCTACAATGACCTGTCTTACCTGAGGAGCTGTTACTGCCAGCCCTGATGAATTGGGATATTTGGAGCTCCGCCCACTAGCCTGGTTTTGCCTGAAATGACCTGAACACATGTAAGTGTTAACTTCTCATTTAATCCCTGTTATTTTATAATTACCTTTGTACATATTTCTAATTGTCTCTTTTGTAACATACTTGTAATATTTTGATAAACACTGCCTAATCTTTCAGAGTAAAATACTTAAATTACTAGTTTCATTCTTCCTGCTCTAAAACGTACCCTAAGTCTTCTGAAGGGAATTACGCTACTGTTTTGGGTTAGCTTCGAACCCGTTTAATCAAAGCTGGTGGCAGCATACCTTGTTCTGTGCCTTTGGGAGTCATTGTAGTGATGGCAGCATTGATAATTATTGTTCCTGCCTGAGTGGGAGTAGTTTATCGCCTCGCTGCAGTGCGCCCAATAGCCAGTACATAGCAGGCAGCCTTTCTGGCGATAAATTATCCTAGATGCAGTACCTAATCTGACCTGAAGGTAAGGGGGCGCCAGAGAGCTGCAAGTGTTAAGTGGAACTGTAAAGCGGGATATACATAAATCCCTGCAGTTCGTGGTATATTGTAGAGCAGTGGGATAACTAAAATATGCCCCTGCTGTAAACTGATAGGCCAATAATCTTGTGTGTGTTTTCATCACAGTGTAGCAGTGGAGGGATACCTAAGATAAGCCCCCTGCACATGTGATAGCCGTCTGTTGGCCTAAAGTCACCCCGATCCGTGATGTAGGGGTGACAGTCACGGTGTGAATCGTGACATATTGGTGACAGTCACGGTGTGAATCGTGACTTATTTGCGTATTGTAGAAGCGATATTTTGTGGCATTTGCACACTAATGGCTTTCTTCTGGGGCTCAACCATGCAGCCCATTTTTCTTCAAGTGCCTCCATATTGTGCATCTTGAAACAGCCACACCACTAGTTTTCAGAGAGTCCAGTATTTCATCTTATGTTATTTGTGGGTTTTTCTTTGAATCCCGAAACATTTTCCTGGCAGTTGTGGATTAAATTTTTGTTGGTCTCCTTGACCATGGATTTGTTATTACAGAGCCCCTGCTTTTCCATTTGGTAATCACCGTTTGAACGCTGCTGACTGGCATTATCAATTCCTTGGATATTTTTTTGTATCCCTTTACTGTTTTATACAGTTCAACTACCTTTTCCTGCAGATCCGTTGACAATTCTTTTGCTTTCCCAATGACTCACAATCCAGAAACATCAGTGGCTGGATGAAAGATGCAAGAGTCTGTCTGGATCCTAGAAATTCACTCAGCTTTTTTGCACACACACTGATTACAAGCAAAAAGGTCACAGTTGAGGATGTTACCTTTAGTAGCCATGCAAATCCATTTGTGTCACCTTCTGTGCATGCTATCAGGCCAAGATCACCAGGGCATGTAAACTTTTGGTCAAGGTCATTTGGATGTTTTAGGTTGTCATTATGATTTACAAAGAGAAAATCCAGTAGTCTGACAATAAATGGCTTCA
Source organism: Ranitomeya imitator (assembly GCF_032444005.1). Taxonomy (NCBI): domain Eukaryota; kingdom Metazoa; phylum Chordata; class Amphibia; order Anura; family Dendrobatidae; genus Ranitomeya; species Ranitomeya imitator. The sequence goes on from NC_091285.1 coordinate 685,833,808, forward strand.
CCCAACCACTAACCACGAGTGGAGAAAAAGTTTTGGTGTTATCATTCATATTCTCTGGAAAAAGGCCAAGAAAGCAAAAATTCTGCTGGAATGTGTAAAATTTTGAGCACAACTGTGTTGCTCAGAAAAATGACTGACACTTGCTGCTATTTTGCTGAGTCGGAGCAGAAGTGAATGACAAAAAAATTGTATTCTCAGTAATGCAGATTTTTGTAACATTGGAGTACAATTCATTTCCACTAATATTTATTTATTCATATCTGTTCATCACTTTTATTCTAGTGCATGTAAAAGTAGATAGATCCAGTAACATAAGTGAACTAATGGAGGTGGAAATCAATGTTAACCAATACAGAGATCCTTGAAGAAAAAAAGATTTAGGCAGAAAGGGGATTGTTCAGCAAATTAGGATGTACATTACAGAAAGTATATGATGTTGATGTGGATATTTGGTTAATAATACCATGCTGATATATGGACAGAAGCTAGAAATAAATTTTGTACCTTTTTTGGACAACATATTTGACGTCGTGATGTCCCAACTCTGCACTGAAACATTATAATGAAACACTGCAAATTGCCTTAGATGAAGCTACACCTCATATACATAGAGCAACTCGTCAAAGATGGCAAAACCTTGGCGCACGATGCAAACATGTTTCCTAGAGTGGTGCTCCAGGTGCGCCAAACCTCTGTGGAGAAAATCCATTCTTCTCGAAGATTTCATCCATTATAAGTTTATGCTAAGAACATACAACTCTGCTCTTCACCTCTCCAAACAAACCTATTTCAATAACCTCATTACCTCACTATCCGAGAATCCTAGACGTCTCTTTGACACATTTCATTCCCTACTCAATCCAAGAGTGCAGGCCCCAACCACTGATCTCCGTGCTGATGATCTGGCCAATTATTTAAAATACAAAATTGACCATATCCTACAAGAAATTTTCTCCCACTCCCATAATACAATGCATTGTCCTTCCTCTGCATCTAGCTCACTCTCTGTCTTTGAACCAGTCACGGAAGAAGAATTGATCAGGCTCCTTGCATCTTCTCGTCCTACTTCTTGCTCCAGTGACCATATTTCCTCACATCTCATCCAGTCCCTTTCCCCTGCTGTCACCACTCACCTAAAAATATTCAGCGTCTCTCACTCTTCTGGCATCTTTCCCTCCTCGTTTAAACATGCCATAATACATCCATTACTTAAAAAGCCTTCCCTCAACCAAAACTGTGCTGCTAACGATAGACCTGCCTCTAATCTTCCTTTCATCTCTAAACTCCTGGAACGCTTGGCCCACTCTGGGCACATCCACTATCACTCAGATCACTCTCTTCTTCACCCTCTTCAATCCAATTTACGCTTTTTACACTCTACTCAATATGCCCTCACTAGAGTCTTTAGTGATCTACAAGTAGCTAAATCAAATGGTCACTACTCCATGCTAGTTCTCCTGGATCTCTCTGCAGCATGCGACATTGTGGATCATCAGTTCCTCCTCACTATGCTCCGCTCAGTTGGCCTCAAGGACACTGTTCTCTCCTGGTTCTCCTACTACCTTTCTGATGGCTCCTTGACTGTATCTTTTGCTGGCTTCTCCTCCTCTCATGTTCCCCTCACTGTTGGGGTTCTTCGAGGATCAGTCCTAGGCCATCTCCTCTTCTCTTTGTATAATGCCCCTATTGGACAAACAATCAGTATATTTTGTTTCCAGTGCTTTCTCTATGCTGATGACACCCAATTATACACCTCTACTCCTGACATCATGCCTGCATTATTACAAAACACCAGTGATTGTCTTACCGCTTTCTCCAACATCATATCCACCCCTATCTGAAACAGTACCTGTAAAAAACTGAACTGCCTGTGATTCGTCCCTACACTTACCTACCTATGCCCAACATTTCCATTTCCATGTGTGGTTCTACCATTACTCCCCAGCAACATGCCCACTGTCTGGGGGTCATACTTTATTTAGAGCTTTCATTTACCCCCACATCTAATCACTGGCTGGCTCTTGTCATCTACAACTCAAAAACATTTCTAGAATTCGACCTTTTCTTACTTTCGACTCTTCAAAAAATCTTACTGTTGCTCTTATTCATTCTTGTCTGGACTATTGTAACTCTTTACTAATTGGTCTCTCTCTTACCAAACTCTCCCATCTCCTATCTGTCTTGAATGCTGCAGCCAGGATCATACTCCTCACCAACCGTTACACTAATGCCTCTACCTTGGGCCAGTCATTGCAATGGTTACCCATCCACTCGAGAGTTCAATATAAACTTATCACTCTCGCCCACAAATCGCCCCAAGGGTCAGCACCACTCTGCATCTCCTTCATTGTCTCAGTCTACCAACAAGCCTGAAACCCTCCATTCTGCTAATGACCTAAGGTTAACATCCTCAATAATCAGAACCTTCAACTCCTGTCTCCAATTCTTCTCATGTGCTGCGACAATTCTTTGGAATGCACTTCCCAGTATAATTTGATTAATTCCCAATACCCACTGTTTTAGGCGTGGCCTAAAAACACATTACTTCAGAAAGGCCTACGAAATCAACACATTTATTTAACTATCCCTGTGTTGTCCATTCAAAATTTTCTTCATAACTAAGACCCTTGTATCATGTCCTCACACACCTTATGCATTTAATAGCCCTTTTTGTCTGTACTCTTACACACTCTTGTTGGTAACGGGTTCATGCAGCATTACATGATTTATTATATTGTGTCTGGTCGGCACAATGAAAGCAATTTTTACCATGCACCTTTTGTGTCTCCCCTATTTACTTATAGAATGTAAGCTTGCGTGCAGGGCCCTCATTCCTCTTGGTATCTGTTAAATTATTTGATTATTGTTATTATGTAATGTCTTTTATAGTCTGTACATGTTCCCTCTAATGTTGGTGCTATAGATATAAAACTAGTATTATTCATAAGTTGTTGACTTTAAATTGTATAAAAATATATAATATTGAATATTTTTTCCTTCTTTTTATAATGCATTGTGGTGTTTTAGCTCACTAAAACTCATGTAATACATGCAGTCATCAAATATCCGAATCACAGGTACTAGTGATGAGTGAGTGTGCTCGTTACTCGAGATTTCTGAGCATGCTCAGGTGTTCTCTGAGTATTTTGGGCATGTTCGAAGATTATGTTTGAGTCGCCACAGCTGCATGATTTGCAGCTGCTAGACAGCCTGAATACATGTGGGGGTTGCCTGTTTGTTAGGGAATCCCCACATGTATTCAGGTTGTCTAGCAGCTGCAAATCATGCATCTGCCTCAACTCAAACATAATCTCTGAGCATGCCCAAGATACTCAAAGAACTCTCAAGCATGCTCGGAAATCTCGAGTATCGAGCACACTCGCTCATCACTAACAGGTGCTTACTTGCTTTATCCAGTACAGTCAACAACTTTAAAGGTTTTAAGATCCAATATAGAATATAGAAGATAAAGAAAATCCAGCTTATCCACACACTCACTATACAGTATGGATGCCCTGGTGCATAAAACAGCATATAAAAATTGGCTCTCGGATGAGGAAGAGGACTGGAACTCTAGATCCACCTATTGGAAGCAGCAATCCTAAAAGTCACTATTGAACCTTTAACCGAACCTTGCCATATGACTTAGGAAAAAAGCCAAATCAGAATCCAGAATTTCAATTTATAGACACGTCTTTTGTGGTTTTGCCCCTCCTCACTGTAAAGCATGTATTCTGATTTGGCTGTAGCTGTCACAGGGGTGACAGAGGCTGCAGTCAGTCGCTCTGCATCTGGTTGCTGATGGTCACATCGGTTGTCCTTGCAGAGTAGTGGCCATCTCCCCCATCCTTAATGGTGTCACCTGGATCTGTGTGTTTATAACTCCCAACTTCCTGTTGGGAGTTGCGGGTGTTATTTTCTATTTGCACTCTCTGTTGAATATTGGAGATGTAGCAGTCTGCTAGCATCCTCTTGGAGTTTGGAGGCCACCAGCATCTCTCTCAAGCTAAGTGTCCCCCTGCTTTCCTTTATTCTTACTATCTTTAGTGTTAGAGGGATTGACTAGTGTTCATCCTGTCCATCCCGGTGCAGGGCTTTTCGCCAGGGTCACACTGGGACTAGGTATCCTTGTCAGCGACAGGTGCGTACCCTGTATAGGGACGGTAGGACAGACAGGGTGACGTTAGATCAGTCTAGGGGTCTCCACTTCCCCCTTCCATGGTGTTTGGTTCCCCTTCCCTAATCTCTATGTGTTGCACTTGGTCTGTCCTGTACTATGTGTGATGGAATGAGAAGCCGCTGACAAGGGTCTGAGAGGTAACATATCTCTTAATTTCATTTAGAAACACTACATGGCCTATAAGTCTCCTTACCTTGGCATGTCTGGCATGTCACTCTCCACAAGTTGAGTTGTTATCCCTTAGATCCCATTCAGAAGCCTCTTATACAGTTATTGACTTTTAAGTTTTTACTTCCAATAGTGCAGATGGTAAATGAGCTTTAGTTCTCTTCATCTTTGCAGAGGCAATTTGCATATTTAATTTTCCTCTGGAGCATTGCATGGTCTATAAGTCTCTTTACACTGCCTTGTAAGGCATTTCACTCTCCACAAGACATTAACCCATTAGATAAAACAGTCTAGCATATAGGACAGTAGCAAGTCATAATAGAAGTGTATTCACAGCTTACGAGCAGCCACAATCCTCTGTCCAGAGAGAGCTTACGTAGCTCAGGGTCACTGTAGGCCTCAGTATCTGATAATGGACTATGAATAGTAACTTCAGCCCACCTAGTGCTCAAAAGATTACATTAGAGCTTCTCACCATGAATAGATGAAAGTCCTTGGTGGAACATGTTTGCCATCTCTGATTTTTCAAGTGACTGGCTAACATTATAAGAAAGAAAACAAAATTCTCTTGATCTTGAAGTGTTTTTTTGTTGTTGCAGCTTATACGCTACATGAAGAAAGTCCAACTTTTTCTAAACAATGATAGTGAAAATTACTTTGATGGAAATGGAAACCCACCAGCATTGTACAGCATTCTGAATTGGCAGAAGAACCTACAAGGATCCATGATACATATCAAGGTTGGAAATTATAATGGAGGAGCTCCTTCTGGCTCGGGTATATCCATCAACTCAAGCCTGTTGCGCTGGGCTATGGGAGATCAACAGGTCAGATTTTGTAGGATTTAATAGATATCTTATCCATATGTATTTAGTTTGACTCAATAATTTAATTTCTCTACAATATTTAATTATGAAGGAGAACTAATGATCAGATGTGAAAAGGCATTTTATAAAAAGATGCTATCAGTTATTCGAAAATAAACTTTTTTGTTTTGCAAACTGTTGATTTATCCACAGGAGATTCACTTTGATTCAGTTCCTAAAAACATATAATTGTACAATTTATCAGTAATGTATTTTTCTATAATTTCTGCCTCCTGACTTTTAGGCATGCTTGAAACAGGGCATTTCCACTAGTAATAAAAGAAAATGGACCGCATAGTTTGATATGCGACCTTTACCGAATGTGACAGTCCCACATATGTGGTTGTACTCTACTGTTTGCCAACACGGCAGGAGTCTGATTTGAAGGAGCTCTACTCGGGTGTTAAGGTACCTTCACACATAACGATATTGTTAACGATATTGTTGCTTTTTGTGACGTAGCAACGATATCGTTAATAAAATCGTTATGTGTGACAGCGACCAACGATCAGGCCCCTGCTGGGAGATCGTTGGTCGCTGAAGAAAGTCCAGAACTTTATTTCGTCGCTGGATCTCCCGTGGACATCGCTGGATTGGCGTGTGTGACACCGATCCAGCGATGTCTTCACTGGTAACCAGGGTAAACATCGGGTAACTAAGCGCAGGGCCGCGCTTAGTAACCCGATGTTTACCCTGGTTACCATCCTAAAAGTAAAAAAAACAAACAGTACATACTTACCTACCGCTGTCTGTCCCCGGCGCTGTGCTCTGCACTCCTCCTGCACTGGCTGTGAGCGTCGGTCAGCCGGAAAGCAGAGCAGGGACGTCACCGCTCTGCTTTCCGGCCGCTGTGCTCACACAGACAGTACAGGAGGAGTGCAGAGCAGAGCGCCGGGGACAGACAGCGGTAGGTAAGTATGTATTGTTTGTTTTTTTTACTTTTAGGATGGTAACCAGGGTAAACATCGGGTTACTAAGCGCGGCCCTGCGCTTAGTTACCCGATGTTTACCCTGGTTACCGGCATCGTTGCTCGCTGGAGAGCGGTCTGTGTGACAGCTCTCTAGCGACCAAACAGCGACGCTGCAGCGATCCGGATCATTGTCGGTATCGCTGCAGCGTTGCTTAATGTGAAGGGGCCTTAAGAATGCTGATTCCGTTTGAACAGATTGAGGGCTTAATTAGCTGAGCCCCTGAGGTGCCAAAACAGCAGAAACCTTTATAAGTGGCACCATATTGGAAACTTCACTGCTGAAGGATTTTAGCGCTGTAGTTAGTATTTTGAACCAACAGATGACTCACAGAATTTTATAACATTTTGATGTGGAATTATTACAATTTAGAGGTAAAAATTTAATTGTTTCATTTGCTGCAAATTCATCAGTTACCCAAGGGTTAAATAGTGATGAGGGAATATACTTGTTACTCGAGATGTCACGATCCATGTTTGGATCTGTGGCAGATCTGATTTGCTTCAGTTAGGCTACGTTCAGACTAGCGTTGTGCTAGTGTGCGTCGCGTTAGCGTCGGGCGACGCAGCGGCGACGCACGCGTCATGCGCCCCTATGTTTAACATGGGGGACGCATGCGTTTTTGTTTGTTGCGTTTTGCGACACGTGCGCCTTTTTTGCCGCTAGCGTCGGACCAAGAAAACGCAAAAAACGACGCACGCGTCGCAAAACGCAGCGTTCTTGCGTGCGTTTTGCCGCGTTTTTCGGTGCGTTGCGTCGCCGACGCACAAAGCTAGTCTGAACGTAGCCTTAAAGACCTTTTTTCCTTTCTGGTCTTCGGGGGTTAATGCAGTTTCTTTCCCCCGATGGCCGCTGATGTTACTGCATTGCTTCTAGCTCAGCTGATGCTTGTGATGACCACTCCCTCCATCCTTTAAAAGGTCACCTGGTTCATCAGCTGACTGTCGGTGTTAGTTCATTGTTCAGCGACCAAGCCAGGAGTAGGAGCTAGCTGGGATGTGCTGATCTTCTGCTGTGTCCATTTAATCTGGTGTTTCTCCCTGTTGTGCTGTTTCTTGCTGAATTAAGCTAAGTTTGGGTTTCCTTTTCATTGTTTGTTTTCCTGTAAGTTGTTATAGTTTACATTGGTGCAGTCCACTCTTGGGGGGAGTGGGGGTCACTATAGGGTCTGCATAGGAGACAGGGTTACGCTGGCGGCTCGAGCCTCCCTACCTTCAAGGGTACCCCCGAGATAAGAGTTAGCCAGGGCCCTATAGTGGCAGGGACAGGTGCGGGTTCCAAATACGCCGTCCTGCCCCTTTATCGCCGTATTCGGCGTGACACGAGATTTCTCGAGCATGCTAGGGGGTCCTCCAAATATTTTTTTTAGCCAGCATAAGTACATGTGGGGATTCCCGAGCAACCAGGCAACCCCCACATGTACTTTTGTTGGCTAACAGGTGTAAATCATTCAGCTGCGGCACGAAAAACTAAAACTCCGAGCACTAAAAAATGCTTGGAGGACCCCCGAGCGTGCTCCTGAAATCTTGAGTAACGAGTATATTTGCTCATTACTAGAGATGAAACTGCAAACCACAAATTATTGCTCAATTTTGCCAGAATACATTGATGCCTCATATTTTGTAGAAAACTGCTGTTGGCCACACATCAGGGCAGAGAAGGATGTACTGCTTTTTGACTTTTAGAGCACAGATTTTGCTAGAATAGTTCGTGGACAACACTGGCAGAGCCCTTAAGGTGCCAGAACAGCTGAAAAAAAGACCAAAGTGACCCCATTGTAGAAATAACACCTCTCACTTTATTCATCTAGTGCTGCAGTGACTATTTTGTAACATCTACACCATGCTTTAATTTGAAAAATTGAAAATATGCAAGTTTAGTGCCCAATAGTGTTGAGCGATACCGTCCGATACTTGAAAGTATCGGTATCGGATAGTATCGGCCGATACCCGAAAAATATCGGATATCGCCGATACCGATATCCGATACCAATACAAGTCAATGGGACATCAAGTATCGGAAGGTATTCTCATGGTTCCCAGGGTCTGAAGGAGAGGAAACTCTCCTTCAGACCCTGGGAACCATAGGGATGTGTAAAATAAAGAATTAAAATAAAAAATATTGATATGCTCACCTCTCCGGCGGCCCCTGGACTTCACGCTGCTAACCGGGAGGCTTCTTTGTTTAAAAAGCGCGCCTTTCGGACCTGTGAATGACGTCCCGGCTTCTGATTGGTCGCGTGCCGCCCATGTGACCGGCACGCGACCAATCAGAGGCCGCGACGTCATTCGCAGGTCCTCAATTCCTAGCATTAGCAGTTTTGTGAATGAGAATGACGTCGCGGCTTCTGATTGGCCGCGTGCCGCCCATGTGACCGGCACGCGGCCAATCAGAAGCCGCGACGTCATTCTCATTCACAAAACTGCTAATGCTTGGAATTGAGGACCTGCGAATGACGTCGCGGCCTCTGATTGGTCGCGTGCCGGTCACATGGGCGGCACGCGACCAATCAGAAGCCGGGACGTCATTCCCGGTTCCGAAAGGCGCGCTTTTTAAACAAAGAAGCCTCCCGGTTAGCAGCGTGAAGTCCAGGGGCCGCCGGAGAGGTGAGCATATCAATATTTTTTATTTTAATTCTTTATTTTACACATCCCTATTAATTCGATACCGATACCCGATATCACAAAAATATCGGATCTCGGTATCGGAATTCCGATACCGCAAGTATCGGCCGATACCCGATACTTGCGGTATCGGAATGCTCAACACTAGTGCCCAAACATTGTGCCTCCTTACAACATTGTGCAATCATTTATTGTATTACCTTCATTCATTGTGCCCAAGTTGTGCTTCTGGCAGCATACACCTGTCAATGGTTATTTGGGCTCCTTCCACAACAATAATCCCAGATATGTTGCTGCTTACTATGGTTTAAGCACAGTGAGGTTCAAAAGGAGGGGGAATTTCGCAGTGCAAAAAACATTGAATTTTATTTGAGGGGTGGGACGTGTGTTTCCTTTTCCACAGGCTTTGTTGTACTGGTAATGTGGGAACCCTATATTTCCTGTGACAGAAAATGGACTTGAATGAGGGCTGGTATAAGTTACAGTTGTTATTGTTTCTTTTTTTATCGCTTACAGTATAAGGCTGGAATCACATTCTTGTATTCTATGCTGAACACTTACATAGGAGTTTCACTATAATTCCCACAAAAATGTGATTTAGATGAGTCCCCTAATGGAACTACCCTCTATGATGAAGCGGATGAAGACACTTGGGACTCAGTTTTGAGTCTGTTCTGGTGGTATCAATCATTTTATGCATTTACATAAATTTGGTTGTCCACACTTAGTACAAGAATAGTTCTTATTTTTATTTTTTTTTCACTCTACCTAATAATTATTATTATTATTATACATTTTTATAGCGCCATTTATTCCATGGCGCTTTACATGTGAATAAGGGGGCAAATATAGACAAATACATTAAACATGAGCAAATAACAAGGCACACGGGTACATAAGGAGGGAGGACCCTGCCCGCGAGGGCTCACAGTCTGCAGGGGATGGGTGATGAAACACTAGGAGAGGGTAGGGCAGGTTGTGCGGCAGTTCAGTAAGTTCAGGATCACTGCAGGCTTTATCCTTGTTGGAAGAGGTGAGTCTTCAGGTTCTTTTTGAAGGTTTCTATGGTAGGCGAGAGTCTGATGTGTTGGGGTAGAGAATTTCAGAGTATGGGGGAAGCACGGGAGAAGTCTTGGATGCGGTTGTGGGAAGAAGAGATGAGAAGGGAGTAGAGAGGGAGATCTTGAGAGGATCGGAGGTTGCGTGTAGGTAGGTACCGGGATAAGTGATAAGTGATAAGATGGTGTTATTCTTCGGGTCTTTTCAATTATAGTGATACCAGATTTATATCGGGTTATCAAAACACGGTGACATGGCGAGGTTCAATGTACAGGTCCTTCTCAAAAAATTAGCATATAGTGTTAAATTTCATTATTTACCATAATGTAATGATTACAATTAAACTTTCATATATTATAGATTCATTATCCACCAACTGAAATTTGTCAGGTCTTTTATTGTTTTAATACTGATGATTTTGGCATACAACTCCTGATAACCCAAAAAACCTGTCTCAATAAATTAGCATATTTCACCCATCCAATCAAATAAAAGTGTTTTTTAATAACAAACAAAAAACCATCAAATAATAATGTTCAGTTATGCACTCAATACTTGGTCGGGAATCCTTTGGCAGAAATGACTGCTTCAATGCGGCGTGGCATGGAGGCAATCAGCCTGTGACACTGCTGAGATGTTATGGAGGCCCAGGATGCTTCAATAGCGGCCTTAAGCTCATCCAGAGTGTTGGGTCTTGCGTCTCTCAACTTTCTCTTCACAATATCCCACAGATTCTCTATGGGGTTCAGGTCAGGAGAATTGGCAGGCCAATTGAGCACAGTAATACCATGGTCAGTAAACCATTTACCAGTGGCTTTGGCACTGTGAGCAGGTGCCAGGTCGTGCTGAAAAATGAAATCTTCATCTCCATAAAGCATTTCAGCCGATGGAAGCATGAAGTGCTCCAAAATCTCCTGATAGCTAGCTGCATTGACCCTGCCCTTGATGAAACACAGTGGACCAACACCAGCAGCTGACATGGCACCCCACACCATCACTGACTGTGGGTACTTGACACTGGACTTCAGGCATTTTGGCATTTCCTTCTCCCCAGTCTTCCTCCAGACTCTGGCACCTTGATTTCCGAATGACATGCAAAATTTGCTTTCATCAGAAAAAAGTACTTGAGACCACTTAGCAACAGTCCAGTGCTGCTTCTCTGTAGCCCAGGTCAGGCGCCTCTGCCGCTGTTTATGGTTCAAAAGTGGCTTTACCTGGGGAATGCGGCACCTGTAGCCCATTTCCTGCACACGCCTGTGCACGGTGGCTCTGGATGTTTCCACACCAGACTCAGTCCACTGCTTCCTCAGGTTCCCCAAGGTCTGGAATCGGTCCTTCTCCATAATCTTCCTCAGGGTCCGGTCTCCTCTTCTCGTTGTACAGCGTTTTCTGCCACATTGTTTCCTTCCAACAGACTTACCATTGAGGTGCCTTGATACAGCACTCTGGGAACAGCCTATTTGTTGAGAAATTTCTTTCTGGGTCTTACCCTCTTGCTTGAGGGTGTCAATGATGGCCTTCTTGACATCTGTCAGGTCGCTAGTCTTACCCATGATGGGGGTTTTGAGTAATGAACCAGGCAGGGAGTTTATAAAAGCCTCAGGTATCTTTTGCATGTGTTTAGAGTTAATTAGTTGATTCAGAAGATTAGGGTAATAGGTCGTTTAGAGAACCTTTTCTTGATATGCTAATTTATTGAGACAGGTTTTTTGGGTTATCAGGAGTTGTATGCCAAAATCATCAGTATTAAAACAATAAAAGACCTGACAAATTTCAGTTGGTGGATAATGAATCTATAATATATGAAAGTTTAATTGTAATCATTACATTATGGTAAATAATGAAATTTAACACTATATGCTAATTTTTTGAGAAGGACCTGTAGAGGATGGTGTCGGACAAGTCTGCATCCTCTCACCATTTCTCTTCAATTTATATGCAGAAGTTATTTTCAGGATGGCTGGACTTGCCAAAAAAGAAGAAGGAACCGAAATTGCTGGGCAAATCATTCACAATCTTAAATACACAGAAGATACAACATTGACAGCAACAAGCGCTGCAATCAATGACTTATCACTGAGTGTCGAGATGGAAAGCTTGATCATGGGACTGCTACTTAATACAAATAAGTCAAGGACATTGACTACTGTCAGATACGACTGTCAGATACATTTGAGATGGATGGCGATAATATAAAGTTGTAAATGACTTCAACTTAATCTGATCAATAGGAGAATAGCTATGGACAAATCAACAATGAAGTTACTGGACAAGGTCTTCAAAAAGAGGAACATTTCATTGGCGAGGAAGACAGGCTCATACATAGCCTGATCTTTTCTGTAGTACCACAAGGATGTGAAGCTGGATGATAAATAAACAAGACAGAAGATGAGCCAACATTTTCAAATTGTGGTGCTGGAGAAGGATGTTATCATTACTATGGATGGCAAGAAAAACCAAAAAAATCTAATTTGGAACAAATGACGCCAGACATGTCACTCAAAACAAGAATCACCAAGCTACAACTTGCCTCTTTTGGACACACCATACGAAGAGGTAAATCACTGGAGAAGGACATCATGGTCGGAAAAATAAAAGGAACAAGGCATAGAGGAGGAACAGCAACCCAATAGGTTGATACAATAAAAATAATGGTGGAGAAGACCTCGGTGCACCTATCTAGGCTTCCACATGATCAATCTTCCCACAGAGCATTTATCCATCAAGTGCCATTAAATTATAATACATTTTTATGTTTTGCTACTATAACACAGACGATAATATACATACAAAGGGTCAGAACTGATCTAAACATATATGAATTGGTTATATTTATATGCCTGCGTGCATGAAAATCAATTTCATAATAAAGAGCCAACAAATGGGTAGACAACACACAAAGGCAAAACAATTCAACTTAAGACAAAAACCTTGGTAATAGGTATTTCCCACAAAAAATAATAAAAATGTATATATGTCACAGGTTAAATGTCTATATATGTAAGGAGCTCACCCACCAAACACACGACGCGCGTTTCCCCAATGTCCTTAGGAATTTCCCACAGTTGCTCACCCAAAACATTTTAGTCTTTTTAGTCGTTTTGCATGTGATCTGGTATTATTTATACGCATTGTTCTTAGATTGCTGGTTTAGTTAAATGTAGTATTTTAAAATATTGATTTGAATAGAATTATATTTTTTTGCATTCTGGTACCATATGGCGACAGACTATATATTAGTTACGGTCACATTTTTGGTAATAATTGCTATCACGGTAAAAATACGTTTTTATTAAAAAAATAGTTATTTCATCTCTATTCTGACAGCTTTAACTTTATTACATTTTGGCAAACAGATCTGTATGAGGGATTATTTTTTTGTGATGAGTTGGAGTTTTTTTGCTACCATGTACACCTGTCTCCAGTAGGAATTTCGGCTCCTATGAGGCGCCATTCTCTTTTTCCCAATGGCCATTTCAAGGACAATGAGGGAATAAGGCCACTTGACGACCACCGTTTTAATGCATATCGGCAATCGTTTAAGGGGTTAATATCCATCTGTAATCCATTTGCAATCCTTTTAATATTTGTAATCATCAGGTCCCTCGTTCGGTCTGTAGTGAGAATTGTCCACTCGGGTTCAGGAAGGCCGCTCTACAAGGACTACCGGCCTGCTGCTTTGAATGCGTCCAATGTCTTCAAGGAGAAATATCCAACCAGACAAGCAAGTATTATTTATGTTATCTAAAAAGGAATATATTGTACAATGCTTAAAAGGATATAATCATTCTTTTATATCTTCTCATCATTGTGATGTCTTGGAGAGATGGTCAGATCGATCAGAGTAGGATTGAGCTCGAGTTGAATTTCCTGAAATTTGAGGCTCCACAAGGATTTAACCCCTTAGTGACAGAGCCAATTTGGTACTTAATGACCAGGCCAATTTTTGCAATTCTGACCACTGTCAGTTTATGAGGTTATAACTCTGGAATGCTTCAACGGATCCCACTGATTCTGAGATTGTTTTTTCGTGACATATTGTACTTCATGTTAGTGGTAACATTTCTTCAATATTACTTGCGATTATTTATGAAAAAAACGGAAATATGGCAAAAAATTTTAAAATTTTGCAATTTTCAAACTTTGTATTTTTATGCCCTTAAATCAGAGAGATATGTCATGAAAAATAGTTAATAAATAACATTTCCCACATGTCTACTTTACATGAGCACAATTTTGGAAACAAAATTTTTTGTTAGGGAGTTATAAGGGTTAAAAGTTGACCAGCAATTTCTCATTTTTACAACACCATATTTTTTTAGGGACCACATCACATTTGAAGTCATTTTGAGGGGTCTATATGATAGAAAATAATGAAGTGTGACACCATTCTAAAAACTGCACCCCTCATGGTGCTCAAAACCACATTCAAGAAGTTTATTAACCCTTTATGTGCTTCACAGGAACTGAAACAATGTGGAAGGAAAAAATGAACATTTAACTTTTTTTTGCAAACATCTTAATTCAGAACCATTTTTTTTATTTTCACAAGTGTAAAAACAGAAATGTAACCATAAATTTTGTTATGCAATTTCTCCTGAATACGCCAATACCCCATATGTGGGGGTAAACCACTGTTAGGGCGCACCGCAGAACTTAGAAGTGAAGGAGCGCCGTTTGACTTTTTCAATGCAGAATTGGCTGGAATTGAGATCGGACACCATGTCACATTTAGAGAGCCCCTGATGTACCTAAACAGTGGAAACTCCCCACAAGTGACACCATTTTGGAAACTAGACCCCTTAAGGAACTTATCTAGATGTGTGGTGAGCACTTTGAACCCCCAAATGCTTCACAGAAGTTTATAACGTAGAGCCGTGAAAATAAAAAATCGCTTTTGTTTACACAAAAATGATCTTTTCGCCCACAAATTCTTATTTTCACAAGGGTGACAGGAGAAATTAGACCACAAAAGTTGTTGTGCGATTTCTCCTGAATAAGTTGATACCCCATATGTGAGGGTAAACCACTGTTTGGGCGCACCGCAGAGCTTGGAAGTGAAGGAGCGCCGTTTTACTTTTTCAATGTTGAATTGGCTGGAATTGAGATCAGACGCCATGTCGCGTTTGGAGAGCCCCTGATGTGCCTAAACAGTGGAAACCCCCCACAAGTGACACCATTTTGGAAACTAGACCCCTTAAGGAACTTATCTAGATGTGTGGCGAGCACTTTGAACCCCCATGTGCTTCACAGAAGTTTATAACGTAGAGCCGTGAAAAAAAAATTTTGCATTTTTTCTACAAAAATGATCTTTTTGCCCACAAATTTTTATTTTCACAAGGGTAACAGGAGAAATTAGACCACAAAAGTTGTTGTGCAATTTCTCCTGAGTACGTCGATACCCAATATGTGGGGGTAAACCACTGTTTGGGCGCACCGCAGAGCTTGGAAGAGAAAGAGTGCGGTTTTACTTTTTCAATGTAGAATTGGCTGGAATTGAGATCGGACGCCATGTCGCGTTTGGAGAGCCCCTGATGTGCCTAAACAGTAGAAATCCCCCACAAGTGACCCCATTTTGGAAACTAGACCCCCCATGGAACTTATCTAGATGTGTGGTGAGAACCTTGAATGCCCAAGTGCTTCACAGAAGTTTATAATGCAGAGCCGTGAAAATAAAAAATATTTTTTTTTCCACAAAAAAGATTTTTTTAGCCACCAAATTTTTATTTTCACAAGGGTAACAGGAGAAATTGGACTGCAATAGTTGTTGTCCAATTTATCCCGAGTACGCTGATGCGCCATATGTGGGGGTAAACCACTGTTTGGGCGCACGGCAGAGCTCGGAAGGGAAGGAGCGCCTTTTTGGAATGCAGACTTTGATAGAATGGTCTGTGGGCATTATGTTGCGATTGCAGAGCCCCTGATGTACCTAAACTGTAGTAACCCCCGACAAGTGACCCCATTTTGGAAACTAGACCCCCCAAGGAACTTATCTAGATGTGTGGTGAGAACTTTGAATGCCCAAGTGCTTCACAGAAGTTTAGAATGCAGAGTCGTGAAAATAAAAAATATTTTTTTTTTTCACAAAAAAGATTTTGTAGCCCCCAAGTTTTTATTTTCACAAGGGTAACAAGAGAAATTGGACCCCAGAAGTTGTTGTCCAATTTATCCCGAGTACGCTGATGCCCCATATGTGGGGGTAACCCACTGTTTGGGCGCACGGCAGAGCTCAGAAGGGAGGGAGCACCATTTGACTTTTTGAGCGCAAAATTGGCTGTCGTGTTTGGAGACCCCCTGATGTACCTAAACAGTGGAAACCCCCCAATTCTAGCTCCAACCCTAACCCCAACACACCGCTAACCCTAATCCCAACCTCATCCATAATCCTAATCACTAACCCTAACCATAATCACAACCCTTACCCCAAAACAACCCTAATGTCAACCCTAACCATAACCCTAATCAAAACCCTAAATCCAACACACCCCTAATCCTAATCTCAACCCTAACCTCAAACCTAACCCTAATCCCAATACACCCCTAATCACAACCCTAACCTTAACCCTAATCCCAAACCTAACCCTAATCCCAAGCGTAACCCTAATGCCAACCCTAACCCTAATACCAACCCTAATCCAAACCCTAACCCTAATCCCAGCTCTAACCCTAACTTTAGCCCCAACCCTAGCCCTAACTTTAGCCCCAACCCTTACCCTAGCCCTAGGGCTACTTTCACACTTGCGTCGTTTGGCATTCTGTCGCAATCCATCGTTTTGGACAAGAAACGGATCCTGCAAATGTGCCCGCAGGATGCGTTTTTTGCCCATAGACTTGTATTGCCGACGGATCGTGACGGATGGCCACACGTCGCGTCCGTCGTGCACTGGATCAGTTGTGTTTTGGCGGAGCGTCGGCACAAAAAAACGTTCAATGAAACGTTTTTTTGTACGTCGCATCCGCCATTTCTGACCGCGCATGTGTGGCCGTAACTCCGCCCCCTCCTCCCCAGGACATAGATTGGGCAGCGGATGTGTTGAAAAACTACAGCTGCTGCCCACGTTGTGCACAATTTTCACAACGTGCGTCGGTATGTCGGGCCGACGCATTGCGACGGCCCCGTACCGACGTAAGTGTGAAAGAAGCCTAACCCTAAGTTTAGCCCCAACCCTAACCCTAAATTTAGCCCCAACCCTAACACTAAATTTAGCCCTAACCCTACCCCTAACCCTACCCCTAACCCTAACCCTAACCCTAACCCTACCCCTACCCCTAATTTTAGCCCCAACTGCTGTTCTCCTGCCGGCCGGCAGATGGAGACAGATGGCGGGCGCACTGGGCATGCGTCCACCATGTTCTGCTGCCGGCGGCCAGGAGGAGCAGCAAGAGGATCCAGGGACCTAGGTGAGTATGCTAGGGTCCCCGAATCCCCCTATTTCTCTGTCCTCTGATGTGCGATCACATCAGAGGACAGAGAATTACACTTTACTTTTTTTTTTTTTTTTTTGCGGTCGCCGGTAAACAGTTAATTACCGGCGATCGCAAAACAGGGGTCGGTAATACCGACCCCGATCATGCTCTTTGGGGTCTCGGCTACCCCCGGCAGCCGAGACCCCAAAGATTCTCCCGGTGCCGGCCGGCGGGCGCACTGCGCATGCGCCCGCCATTTTGAAGATGGCGGCGCCCACCGGGAGACACGAGGAGCATCGGGGGAGCTAGGTGAGTATTGGGGGGCCACCTGGGACCCCTTTTCTCTGTCCTCCGATGTGCGATCACATCGGAGGACAGAGAAATTAAAAAGAGATCGCTTTTTTTTTTTTTTGCGATCGCCGGTAAACGGTTAATTACCGGCGATCGCAAATGCGGGGTGGGTTAAAAAACCCCCGAATCATGTTCTCTGGGGTCTCGGCTACCCTCGGCAGCCGAGACCCCGGAGAAAATTGGCCTCTGGGGGGCGCTATGGACTTTTTCCACAGCGCCGTTAATTAACGGCGCTGTGGTTTAAGTACCCTTAGCGGCCGCCGTTAAAAGGCGTATCGGCGGTCGCTAAGGGGTTAAACATTCTGCAATTTGATTCACAAAACCTTTAGAAAAATACATCTGGGGCCATTTCACACACTGCTGAAGAGTCAGTGACCTTGCTAATGGCACCATGCGTGGCCATGCAGGCATCCCCATAATGTCCGGCCAGAATAAGATCACATGGTGTAGCTCAGCCAATCAGGGGGCTATCACCACCAGTATAAAAGATGCAGACTGGCTAAAGATGTCTATTTTATACCCATACAGTGTAGTGATAGGAGCTCAGAGCAAACAGCATAATAATAGAATAAGATCTGTTGCGATTTTTTCTGTTCATTTTCAGTACTGAGATGTAAGATTGAAAAAGCGAGTGATAATCTCTGTCTATTAATACTAATCCAATGAATCAAGTGACATATTATGAACTGCTGTAGCTGTATGGTCTCTTAGTGTAACTATCAACCCCTTCATGACTGGAGCTTTTTCAGTTTTGTGTTTTCGTTTTTCACTCCCCTCCCTACCAGAGCCATAACTTTTTTGTTTTTCTGTCAATATGGCCATGTGAGGGCTTATCTTTTGCAGGATGAGTTGTACTTTTGAACAACATCATTGATTTTACCATATCATGTACTTGAAAACGGGAAACAAATTCCAAGTGTGGTAAAATTGAAAAGAAAGTGCAATCCCAGACTGTTTTATGTTTGGCTTATTTGCTAGTTTCACTAAATGCTAAAACTGACCTGCCGCTATGATTTTCCAGGTTATTACAAGTTCATAGACACCAAACATGTCTAGGTTCTTTTTCATCTAAGTGGTGAAAAAAAATTCCAAAGTTTGCTAAAAATAAAATTGCGCCATTTTCTGATGCCCGTAGCGTCTCCATTTTTCGTGATCTGGAGTTGAGTGAGGACTTATTTTTTGCGTGCCAAGCTGATGTTTTTAAGGATAACATTTTGGTGCAGATAGGTTCTTTTGATCGCCCCTTGCTGTATTTTAATGCAATGTCACGGAGGCCAAAGAAACCTAATTCTGGCGTTTCAATTTTTTTTTCTCGCTACGCCATTTAGCAATCAGGCTAATCCATTTCTTTATTGATAGATCGGGCTTTGCTAATTGCCCCGTTAGTGGTCTTCGATCCTCTGTGAGGTGTAAAGGGATCGTGTCTAGCGTCATATCATCTTTGTTACTGTGTGTGCAAGTGACACAGCTCTATAGCAGAGCATCTGCTTCGTTCATGTGTGCGAGTGACACAGCTCAATAGCAGAGCATCTATTCTGTTTCTGTGTGAGACTGACACAACTTCGTGTGCTGTTCACTGAGTGATGTGTAACTCAGCAATCGCTGCGTGCTCCACCATTGTTCACATTAGCAGCAGTTTTACATCTCTGCACGGTGGACCCCGGTTTGCGATTCCACTTCTTTATTAAATTAATTTAGTTCAATCCGCCAACTCTAGCAGCATGTGCCCATGCATCCATTTTTTAACCTTTTTTATTTGTTTGAATAATTATTTTAATAGTCTGCTTTGCACCCTTCATTGATACAGCTGTTGTTGTGGCATGTTCAATATTGGTCACGAAGCCGCAGCAGCTTTGCAATCTAGCATTTACAGAGGAAAATATCGATAATAAATAGTATACTTACAAAAATAAAGAATGAACAATAAAAAATCATTTTTAGGATTAAGTATTTTTTTTGTTAAGGGTGAGAGAAACAGTTACAAAGTTTGACTTTTTCATGCTTATTTCAAACTTCCAACTTTGCACCAAATATCTATAATGTGGTTTGTTGCAGCCTTTTTAAGCCATGTACTTAATCCCAATAATTTGCACATAAAATATTACTGTAAATTGAGACACAACACAAATCTTTTTAATTTTTCCAATTGGAGAAACATGCATGCCACACTCAATTTATGAGCAGCTTGTTATTAAAATATCATTTTTGTTTCTAAACTTGGCTAAGTATGTCAAATTAAGCAAATATTATCCTTGTGTTAAAAATGTGGTACTAGCAATGGATGTGGTAGGACAATAGAGAAACAAACCAAATATCACAAACACAAATAAGAATGCGTTAGAGGCTAGCAGCAACAATATCTTTGGCGCTGCAGGCTGTAATTATTCCAGCAACAGTAGTACCAAATTCAGATCACAGTTTGCCTCATTTTCTTTTACTATATATAATAATTGGGAGGAAGAGAAGGTCAGGATGGTGTATATGTCCCATTACTCTTCATTTAATCCCATAAGGATGATGTAGCCTCTGACAGCGACACCATCAGTTGGAGTTAGTGTTCTGCTCAGACCTTCCCCTCCAACGAGATACCACAATATTATGCAAAGCAAAATTTCCATTCTGTCAATGTCACCTACTTCTGTGATACCCATAGTCCTATTACCCAAAACACTCCAGGGGTTAAAGAACATACCACCCCAGAACTACTTTTTTCCAGTTGATTTATTGGAATAGATGAGCCATCAGCATTTGTTAGCTGATGGCATGGTGATGGAGAAGATGATGAACACAATATTAATGCCAAGCTGTATTATTGACTCTGTGATTCAAAGTGGTATGGCATTGACAGTTCTAGTAGCATGCTGAACCAGGGTAAATCTCAATTTGGTAACCAGGCAGGGAACAAGGAGCGGAAGCCATATCCAACAATGAGTCAGCTTAGCTGAATCAGAGTTAAAAATAATAATCATAATGCTTCTGTGGTGGACAAGACCTGGGAACCGCACAGGAGTGCCAAGGAGATGGCTTCATCAGAAAATGAGGTTATTGGCCTCAGCGACAAACAGCACAGGTGGTCTGTGGCTAAAAAAGTATCTAGAGCAAAATTTGACATTTCTGCAGCCAGCTCAGGAGCAGGTTTTAAACTGTTGTTGATGCAGGAGGATCAACAGTACCTGAGTGCTCTGGTAGTGGTCACGGAAGAAGGTAGCCTTGTGTGCGGCATCTTATGTATGAGAATTATTTTGATTGAGAACTGATGTGTTGCAGTTTGATTGTCTGTTTGGAAGTAACCTGGATACATCCTAGCACATTGATTTGGATCCAAACCACATTAAATAGCATCACCTGCTCATGTGAGCAGTGACGCTGCTACCATTAGGCGATTTGAGCTCTTTGGCTCAGGCGGCAGAAGAGAGGAGGCGGCAGATTCTGTAGTAATTGGATGTGCGCTGCTAGGTTTTTTTTTATTTTTATAAACCTCCGGGGTCAAGTGCCCGCCTGTTGTGAATTCTGCTTTTGGGCTCCCTCCGGTGGTTGTAAGTGGTAATGCAGTTGTCTCTGGGCTGCAGTCTGGGACAGGTGTATCTGCTGATTGCGATTCTGACTGGGGTATTTAGGTTTGCAGGACTCATTAGTCCTTTCCAGTTGTCAATGTTTCTTGGGAAGTGTTGGACCTCTGTCTGGCTTCTCCTGCTTAGCTGCCAATTCAGCAAAGATAAGTAACATACATAGTAACATAGTTAGTAAGGCCGAAAAAAGACATTTGTCCATCCAGTTCAGCCTATATTCCATCATAATAAATACCCAGATCTACGTCCTTCTACAGAACCTAATAATTGTATGATACAATATTGTTCTGCTCCAGGAAGACATCCAGGCCTCTCTTGAACCCCTCGACTGAGTTCGCCATCACCACCTCCTCAGGCAAGCAATTCCAGATTCTCACTGCCCTAACAGTAAAGAATCCTCTTCTATGTTGGTGGAAAACCTTCTCTCCTCCAGACGCAAAGAATGCCCCCTTGTGCCCGTCACCTTCCTTGGTATAAACAGATCCTCAGCGAGATATTTGTATTGTCCCCTTATATACTTATACATGGTTATTAGATCGCCCCTCAGTCGTCTTTTTTCTAGACTAAATAATCCTAATTTCGCTAATCTATCTGGGTATTGTAGTTCTCCCATCCCCTTTATTAATTTTGTTGCCCTCCTTTGTACTCTCTCTAGTTCCATTATATCCTTCCTGAGCACCGGTGCCCAAAACTGGACACAGTACTCCATGTGCGGTCTAACTAGGGATTTGTACAGAGGCAGTATAATGCTCTCATCATGTGTATCCAGACCTCTTTTAATGCACCCCATGATCCTGTTTGCCTTGGCAGCTGCTGCCTGGCACTGGCTGCTCCAGGTAAGTTTATCATTAACTAGGATCCCCAAGTCCTTCTCCCTGTCAGATTTACCCAGTGGTTTCCCGTTCAGTGTGTAATGGTGATATTGATTCCTTCTTCCCATGTGTATAACCTTACATTTATCATTGTTAAACCTCATCTGCCACCTTTCAGCCCAAGTTTCCAACTTATCCAGATCCATCTGTAGCAGAATACTATCTTCTCTTGTATTAACTGCTTTACATAGTTTTGTATCATCTGCAAATATCGATATTTTACTGTGTAAACCTTCTACCAGATCATTAATGAATATGTTGAAGAGAACAGGTCCCAATACTGACCCCTGCGGTACCCCACTGGTCACAGCGACCCAGTTAGAGACTATACCATTTATAACCACCCTCTGCTTTCTATCACTAAGCCAGTTACTAACCCATTTACACACATTTTCCCCCAGACCAAGCATTCTCATTTTGTGTACCAACCTCTTGTGCGGCACGGTATCAAACGCTTTGGAAAAATCGAGATATACCACGTCCAATGACTCACCGTGGTCCAGTCTATAGCTTACCTCTTCATAAAAACTGATTAGATTGGTTTGACAGGAGCGATTTCTCATAAACCCATGCTGATATGGAGTTAAACAGTTATTCTCATTGAGATAATCCAGAATAACATCCCTCAGAAACCCTTCAAATATTTTACCAACAATAGAGGTTAGACTTACTGGCCTATAATTTCCAGGTTCACTTTTAGAGCCCTTTTTGAATATTGGCACCACATTTGCTATGCGCCAGTCCTGCGGAACAGACCCTGTCGCTATAGAGTCACTAAAAATAAGAAATAATGGTTTATCTATTACATTACTTAGTTCTCTTAGTACTCGTGGGTGTATGCCATCCGGACCCGGAGATTTATCTATTTTAATCTTATTTAGCCGGTTTCGCACCTCTTCTTGGGTTAGATTGGTGACCCTTAATATAGGGTTTTCATTGTTTCTTGGGATTTCACCTAGCATTTCATTTTCCACCGTGAATACCGTGGAGAAGAAGGTGTTTAATATGTTAGCTTTTTCCTCGTCATCTACAACCATTCTTTCCTCACTATTTTTTAAGGGGCCTACATTTTCAGTTTTTATTCTTTTACTATTGATATAGTTGAAGAACAGTTTGGGATTAGTTTTACTCTCCTTAGCAATGTGCTTCTCTGTTTCCTTTTTGGCAGCTTTAATTAGTTTTTTAGATAAAGTATTTTTCTCCCTATAGTTTTTTAGAGCTTCAATGGTGCCATCCTGCTTTAGTAGTGCAAATGCTTTCTTTTTACTGTTAATTGCCTGTCTTACTTCTTTGTTTAGCCACATTGGGTTTTTCCTATTTCTAGTCCTTTTATTCCCACAAGGTATAAACCGCTTACACTGCCTATTTAGGATGTTCTTAAACATTTCCCATTTATTATCTGTATTCTCATTTCTGAGGATATTGTCCCAGTCTACCAGATTAAGGGCATCTCTAAGCTGTTCAAACTTTGCCTTCCTAAAGTTCAATGTTTTTGTGACTCCCTGACAAGTCCCCCTAGTGAAAGACAGGTGAAACTGCACAATATTGTGGTCGCTATTTCCTAAATGCCCAACCACCTGCAGATTTGTTATTCTGTCAGGTCTATTAGATAGTATTAGGTCTAAAAGTGCTGCTCCTCTGGTTGGATTCTGCACCAATTGTGAAAGATAATTTTTCTTGGTTATTAGCAGAAACCTGTTGCCTTTATGGGTTTCACAGGTTTCTGTTTCCCAGTTAATATCCGGGTAGTTAAAGTCCCCCATAACCAGGACCTCATTATGGGTTGCAGCTTCATCTATCTGCTTTAGAAGTAGACTTTCCATGCTTTCTGTTATATTTGGGGGTTTGTAACAGACCCCAATGAGAATTTTGTTACCATTTTTCCCTCCATGAATTTCAACCCATATGGACTCGACATCCTCATTTCCTTCGCTAATATCCTCCCTTAAAGTGGACTTTAGACAAGACTTTACATAGAGACAAACCCCTCCTCCTCTCCGATTTTTACGATCCTTTCTAAACAGACTGTAACCCTGTAAGTTAACTGCCCAGTCATAGCTTTCATCTAACCATGTCTCGGTTATTCCCACTATGTCAAAGTTACCTGTAGATATTTCTGCTTCTAGTTCTTCCATCTTGTTTGTCAGGCTTCTGGCGTTTGCGAGCATGCAGTTTAGAGGATTTTGTTTTGTTCCAATCTCCTCACTGTGGATTGTTTTAGAAATGTTCTTACCTCCCTTCTGAGTATGTTTTCCTGGGTCGTCTTTGTTCGAGTCTAATGTTTTTCTTCCCGTCCCCTCTTCTTCTAGTTTAACGCCCTCCTGATGAGTGTAGCGAGTCTTCTGGCGAATGTGTGTTTCCCAGGTTTGTTGAGGTGTAGTCCGTCTCTGGCGAGGAGTCCATCATACCAGTAATTCACACCGTGGTCCAGGAATCCAAATCCTTGTTGTCTGCACCATCGTCTTAGCCAGTTGTTTGCATCAAGGATCCTGTTCCATCTCCTGGTGCCATGCCCGTCTACTGGAAGGATAGAAGAAAAAACTACCTGTGCATCCAGTTCCTTTACTTTCTTCCCCAACTCTTCAAAGTCCTTGCAGATTGTCGGTAGGTCCTTCCTTGCCGTGTCATTGGTGCCAACATGTATCAGAAGAAATGGGTGGACGTCCTTGGAGCTGAAGAGCTTTGGTATCCTATCGGTCACATCCTTGATCATCGCACCTGGAAGGCAGCATACTTCTCTTGCAGTTATGTCCGGTCTGCAGATGGCTGCTTCTGTGCCTCTCAGTAGTGAGTCTCCCACCACCACCACTCTTCGTTGCTTCTTGGCTGTACTTTTTGCTGTCACTTGTTGCTGTGTGCCCTTTTCTTTTTTGCTTGCTGGTATTGCTTCATTCTTAGGTGTGCCATCTTCATCCTCTACAAAGATTTGATATCGGTTCTTCAGTTGTGTGGTTGGTGATTTCTCCATGGTCTTCTTGCTTCTTTTGGTCACATGCTTCCACTCATCTGCTTTTGGAGGTTCTCTGACACTTTTTGCACCTTCTGTGACCAGTAGAGATGCTTCTGTTCTGTCTAGAAAGTCTTCATTCTCTTTGATGAGTTTCAGAGTTGCTATTCTTTCTTCCAGACCCCGCACCTTTTCTTCTAAAAGGGCCACTAGTCTACACTTCTGACAGGTGAAATTGGATTCTTCTTCTGGTCGATCTGTGAACATGTAGCACATGCTGCAGCTCACCATGTAGGTTGTCACATCTGCCATGTTGCTCCTAGATCCTGCTGACTTGCTGTGTGTTTTCCTTCTTGTGTAATCTACTCAGCCAAGCTCTCTTGCAATAATGTCCTACAGGCAAAAATTCGCGCGCCGTATGGCGCGCGGTTTGGTGATGCTTTCGAAGCAGCTGGTCCCGGCTGTACCCAACGATCTTCTAGCTTAGGGAGACTTCGCTTCTCCCAGAAGGCACCTGGAATATGCAAATTAGCCTCCTGAAGCTTGAATCCCTGGTTTGGTGATGCTTTCGAAGCAGCTGGTCCCGGCTGTACCCAACGATCTTCTAGCTTAGGGAGACTTCGCTTCTCCCAGAAGGCACCTGGAATATGCAAATTAGCCTCCTGAAGCTTGAATCCCTGGTCTGTTTGAATCCCTGGTCTGAAAAAGTGTCTGTTTCTTTTTCTATGGCACACAAGCTGTGTGCTTGTTTTTTTTATTGTATTCCTGCTCTGTGTGTAGGAGTCTCTGGAGTTGCAGCTATACGTTCCACGTCTTTATTTAGATGGAGGATTTTTTTGTATAATCTGCTGTGGATATTTTTGGAAGGGTTTTCTACTGACCGCACAGAACTCTGTCCTATCCTTTCCTATTTTAGCTAGAGTGGCCTCTTGTGCTAAACCCTGTTTTCTGACTGTGTGTGTCTTTCCTCTCCTACTCACAGCCAATATTTGTGGGGGGGCTGCCTATCCTTTAGGGTTCTGCTCTGAGGCAAGGTAGAATTCCTATTTCCATCTTTAAGGGTGTTTAGTCCTCCAGCTGTGACGAGGTGTCTAGGGCTTGTTAGGTACACCCCACGGCTACTTCTAGTTGCAGTGTTAAGATCAGGATTTGCGGTCAGTATAGGTACCACCTACTCCAGTGAAAGTTTTCATGCAGCTCCAAGGTCACCGGATCATAACACCCACCCTGTTATGACCTGGTGGCTAGGACAATAATGGACCTGGTGGTTAAGAGCACACGGAATGACCTGATAGTTACTAATAATATAGGACGAGCTCTGAGACGTGGGAACTCTGCTGACCGCAATCCCTAATCCTATCACACACTAGAAATAGCCGTGGATTGCTCCTAACGCTCCCTATGCAACTCGTCACAGCCTAAGGAACTAGCTAGCCCTAAAGATAGAAAAATAAAGCCTACCTTGCCTCAGAGAAATTCCCCAAAGGAAAAGGCAGCTCCCCACATATAATGACTGTGAGTAAAGATGAAAATTACAAACACAGAGATGAAATAGATTAAGCAAAGTGAGGCCCGACTTACTGAACAGACAGAGGATAGGAAAGGTAACTTTGCAGTCAGCACAAAAAACTACAAAAAGACCACGCAGAGGGCGCAAAAAGACCCTCCGCACCAACTCACGGTGCGGAGGCGCTCCCTCTGCGTCCCAGAGCTTCCAGCAAGCAAGACAAAAATCAAAATAGCAAGCAGGACAGAAAAATAGCAAACAAAAGAAAAACAAGCAGGAACTTAGCTTCTGCTGGGAAGACAGGTCACAAGAACGATCCAGGAGCGAACTAGACCAATACTGGAACATTGACAGGTGGCATGGAGCAAAGATCTAAGTGGAGTTAAATAGAGCAGCCATCTAACGAATTAACCTCGTCACCTGTGGAAGGAAACTCGGAAGCCGCAGCCCCACTCACAACCACCAGAGGAAGCCCATGGACAGAACTAGCAGAAGTACCATTCATGACCACAGGAGGGAGCTTGACAACAGAATTCACAACAGTACCCCCCCCCCTTGAGGAGGGGTCACCGAACCCTCACCAGAGCCCCCAGGCCGACCAGGACGAGTCAAATGAAAGGCACGAACCAGATCGGCAGCATGAACATCAGAGGCAAAGACCCAGGAATTATCTTCCTGACCATAACCCTTCCACTTCACCAGGTACTGGAGTTTCCGTCTCGAAATACGAGAATCCAAAATCTTCTCCACCACATACTCCAACTCTCCCTCAACCAACACCGGGGCAGGAGGATCAACGGATGGAACCACAGGCGCCACGTATCTCCGCAACAACGACCTATGGAATACATTATGGATGGCAAAAGAAGCTGGAAGAGTCAAATGAAACGACACAGGATTGAGAACCTCAGAAATCTTATACGGACCAATGAAACAAGGCTTAAACTTAGGAGAGGAAACCTTCATAGGAACATAACGAGACGACAACCAAACCAAATCCCCAACACGAAGTCGGGGACCCACACAGCGCCGGCGGTTAGCGAAATTTTGAGCCTTCTCCTGGGACAATGTCAAATTGTCCACCACATGAGTCCAAATCTGCTGCAACCTGTCCACCACAGTATCTACACCAGGACAGTTCGAAGACTCAACCTGCCCTGAAGAGAAACGAGGATGGAAACCAGAATTGCAGAAAAACAGCAAAACCAAAGTAGCCGAGCTGGCCCGATTATTAAGGGCGAACTCAGCCAACGGCAAAAAGGACACCCAATCATCCTGATCCGCAGAAACAAAGCATCTCAGATATGCTTCCAAAGTCTGATTAGTTTGTTCAGTTTGGCCATTTGTCTGAGGATGGAAAGCCGAGGAAAAAGACAAATCAATGCCCATCCTAGCACAAAAGGATCGCCAAAACCTCGAAACAAACTGGGAACCTCTGTCCGAAACGATGTTCTCTGGAATGCCATGTAAACGAACCCCATGCTGGAAAAACAATTGCACCAAATCAGAGGAGGAAGGCAATTTAGACAAGGGTACCAAATGGACCATCTTAGAAAAGCGATCACAAACCACCCAAATGACCGACATCTTTTGAGAGACAGGGAGATCCGAAATAAAATCCATAGAGATATGCGTCCAGGGCCTCTTCGGGACCGGCAAGGGCAAAAGCAACCCACTGGCACGAGAACAGCAGGGCTTAGCCCGAGCACAAGTCCCACAGGACTGCACAAAAGAACGCACAACCCGCGACAAAGACGGCCACCAGAAGGATCTAGCCACCAAATCTCTGGTACCAAAGATTCCAGGATGCCCAGCCAACACTGAACAATGAATCTCAGAGATAACTCTACTAGTCCATCTATCAGGGACAAACAGTTTCTCCGCTGGGCAACGGTCAGGTCTATCAGCCTGAAATTTTTGCAGCACCCGCCGCAAATCAGGGGAGATGGCAGACAAAATTACCCCCTCTTTGAGAATACCCACCGGCTCAGGAACACCCGGAGAGTCAGGCACAAAACTCCTTGACAAGGCATCAGCCTTCACATTTTTAGAGCCTGGAAGGTACGAAACCACAAAATCAAAACGGGAGAAAAATAGCGACCAACGAGCCTGTCTACGATTCAACCGTTTGGCAGACTCGAGATAAGTCAAATTCTTGTGATCTGTCAAGACCACCACGCGATGCTTGGCTCCTTCAAGCCAATGACGCCACTCCTCGAATGCCCACTTCCTGGCCAACAACTCTCGATTGCCAACATCATAATTGCGCTCAGCAGGCAAAAACTTTCTAGAAAAGAAGGCACATGGTTTCATCACCGAGCCATCAGAACTTCTTTGCGACAAAACAGCCCCTGCTCCAATCTCAGAAGCATCAATCTCGACCTGAAACGGGAGCGAAACATCTGGCTGGCACAACACAGAGGCAGAAGAAAAACGACGCTTCAACTCCTGAAATGCCTCTACAGCTGCAGAAGACCAATTGACCACATCAGCACCATTCTTGGTCAAATCAGTCAACGGTTTAGCAACAGTAGAAAAATTAGCGATGAAGCACCGATAAAAATTAGCAAAGCCCAGGAACTTTTGCAGGCTCTTCACAGATGTCGGCTGAGTCCAATCGTAAATGGCCTGGACTTTAACAGGGTCCATCTCGATAGTAGAAGGGGAAAAAATGAACCCCAAAAATGAAACCTTCTGAACTCCAAAGAGACACTTTGACCCCTTCACAAACAAGGAATTCGCACGAAGGACTTGGAACACCATTCTGACCTGCTTCACATGAGACTCCCAATCATCCGAAAAGACCAAAATATCATCCAAATACACAATCAGGAATTTATCCAGGTACTCTCGGAAGATGTCATGCATAAAGGACTGAAATACTGATGGAGCATTGGAAAGCCCGAATGGCATAACCAGGTACTCAAAATGGCCCTCGGTCGTATTAAATGCTGTTTTCCATTCATCGCCTTGTTTAATACGCACAAGATTATACGCCCCTCGAAGATCTATCTTGGTGAACCAACTAGCCCCTTTAATACGAGCAAACAAATCAGACAGCAACGGCAAAGGATACTGAAATTTGACTGTAATTTTATTAAGAAGGCGGTAATCAATACAAGGTCTCAAAGAACCATCCTTCTTGGCCACAAAAAAGAACCCTGCTCCTAACGGTGATGACGATGGGCGAATATGACCCTTCTCCAAGGATTCCTTTATATAACTCCGCATAGCGGCGTGTTCTGGCACAGATAAATTGAACAATCGGCCCTTAGGAAACTTACTACCAGGAATCAAATTAATTGCACAATCGCAATCCCTATGAGGAGGTAGGGCACTGGCTTTGGGCTCATCAAATACATCCCGACAATCCGACAAAAAATCTGGAACTTCAGAAGGAGTGGAAGACGAAATAGACAAAAATGGAACATCACCATGTACCCCCTGGCAACCCCAGCTGGACACAGACATAGATTCCCAGTCCAATACTGGATTATGAACCTGTAGCCATGGCAACCCCAAAACGACCACATCATGCAGATTATGCAACACCAGAAAGCGGATATCCTCCTGATGTGCAGGAGCCATGCACATGGTCAATTGGGTCCAGTATTGAGGCTTATTCTTGGCTAAAGGCGTAGCATCAATTCCTCTCAATGGAATAGGATACTGCAAGGGCTCCAAGAAAAAACCACAGCGCCTAGCATACTCCAAGTCCATCAAATTCAGGGCAGCGCCTGAATCCACAAATGCCATAACAGAATAGGATGACAAAGAGCAAATCAGAGTAATGGACAATAGAAATTTAGACTGTACCGTACCAATGGTGGCAGACCTAGCGAACCGCTTAGTGCGCTTAGGACAATCGGAGATAGCATGAGTGGAATCACCATAGTAAAAACATAGCCTATTCCGACGTCTGTGTTCTTGCCGTTCAGCTCTGGTCAAAGTCCTATCACATTGCATAGGCTCAGGCCCATGCTCAGATAGTACCGCCAAATGGTGCACAGCTTTACGCTCACGCAAGCGTCGATCGATCTGAATGGCCAAGGACATAGACTCATTCAGACCAGCAGGCATGGGAAATCCCACCATGACATCCTTAAGGGCTTCAGAGAGACCCTTTCTGAAGATTGCTGCCAGGGCACATTCATTCCATTGAGTGAGCACAGACCACTTTCTAAACTTCTGACAATATATCTCCGCTTCATCCTGACCCTGACACAGAGCCAGCAAGATTTTCTCTGCCTGATCCACTGAATTAGGTACGTCATAAAGCAATGCAAGCACCAGAAAAAACGCATCAACATCACGCAATGCCGGATCTCCTGGCGCAAGGGAAAATGCCCAGTCTTGAGGGTCACCATGTAACAAGGAAATAATGATCTTTACTTGTTGAACAGGATCACTTGAGGAGCGAGGTTTCAAGGCAAGAAACAATTTACAATTATTTTTGAAATTCAAGAACTTAGATCTATCACCAAAAAACAAATCAGGAATTGGAATCCTAGGCTCTGACATCGGATTCTGAACCACTAAATCTTGAATGTTTTGTACCCTTGTAGTGAGATTATCCATCCAAGAGGACAGACCTTGAATGTCCATGTTTACACCTGTGTCCTGAACCACCCAGAGGTAAAGGGGAAAAGAGAGACAAAACACAGTGCAAAGAAAAAAAAATGGTCTCAGAACTTCTCTTATACCTCTATTGAGATGCATTAGTACTTTGGGCCACCTGTACTGTTATGACCTGGTGGTCAGGACAATAATGGACCTGGTGGTTAAGAGCACACGGAATGACCTGATAGTTACTGATAATAAAGGACGAGCTCTGGGACGTGGGAACTCTGCTGGCCGCAATCCCTAATCCTATCAAACACACTAGAAATAGCCGTGGATTGCGCCTAACGCTTCCTATGCAACTCGGCACAGCCTAAGGAACTAGCTAGCCCTGAAGGAAGAAAAATAAAGCCTACCTTGCCTTAGAGAAATTCCCCAAAGGAAAAGGCAGCCCCCCACATATAATGACTGTGAGTAAAGATGAAAATACAAACACAGAGATGAAATAGATTTAGCAAAGTGAGGCCCGACTTACTGAACAGACCGAGGATAGGAAAGGTTACTTTGCGGTCAGCACAAAAACCTACAAAAAGACCACGCAGGGGGCGCAAAAAGACCCTCCGCACCGACTCACGGTGCGGAGGCGCTCCCTCTGCGTCCCATAGCTTCCAGCAAGCAAGAAAACAATTAAAAAAAGCAAGCTGGACAGAAAAATAGCAAACCAAAGAACTACAAGCTGGAACTTAGCTTCTGTTGGGAAGACAGGTCACAAGAACGATCCAGGAGTGAACTAGACCAATACTGGAACATTGACAGGTGGCATGGAGCAAAGATCTAAGTGGAGTTAAATAGAGCAGCCTGCTAACGAATTAACCTCATCACCTGTGGAAGGAAACTCAGAAACACCCACCAGAGGAAGTCCATGGACAGAACCAGCCGAAGTACCATTCATGACTACAGGAGGGAGCCTGACAACAGAATTCACAACAGGAGGCATGCACGCAGGGTAGAAGGATAGGGGAGCCATGCACGCAGGGGAGAAGGATGGGAGAGCCAAGCACGCAGGGGAGAAGGATGGGGGAGCCAAGCACGCAGGGGAGAAGGATAGGGGAGCCATGCACGCAGGGGAGAAGGATGGGGGAGCCAAGCACGCAGGGGAGAAGGATGGGGGAGCCATGAACGCAGGGGAGAAGGATGGGGGAGCCAAGCACGCAAGGGAGAAGGATGGGGAGCCAAGCACACAGGGGAGAAGGATGGGGGAGCTGTTATGATCCGGTGACCTTGGAGCAGCATGAAAACTTTCACTGGAGTAAGTGGTAACTATACTGACCGCAAATCCTGATCTTAACACCGCAACTAGAAGTAGCCGTGGGGTGTACCTAACAAGCGCTAGACACCTCGTCACAGCCGGAGGACTAAATACCCCTAAAGATGGAAATAGGAATATTATCTTGCCTCAGAGCAGAAACCCAAAGGATAGGCAGCCCCCCACAAATATTGGCTGTGAGTAAGGGAGGAAAGACACACACAGTCAGAAAACAGGATTTAGCACAAGAGGCCGCTCTAGCTAAAATAGGAAAGGATAGGACAGAGTTCTGTGTGGTCAGTATTAAAACCCTTCCAAGAATATCCACAGCAGATTATACAAAAATTCCTCCATCTAACTAAAGACGTGGAACGTATATCTGCAACTCCAGATAATACTAAACCCAGAGCAGGAATACAATCAAAAAACAAGCACACAGCTTGTGTGCCATAGAAAAAGAAACAGACACTTATCTTTGCTGAATTGGCAGCTAAGCAGGAGAAGCCAGACAGAGAACCAACACTTCACAAGAAACATTGACAACTGGCAAGGACTAATGAGTACTGCAAACCTAAATACTCCAGTCAGAACTGCAATCAGCAGATACACCTGTCCAGGACTGCAGCCCAGAGACAACTGCATTACCACCTACAACCACCGGAGGGAGCCCAAAAGCAGAATTCACAACAGGGAGCCAAGCATGCAGGGGAGAAGGATGGGGGAGCCAAGCACGCAGGGGAGAAGGATGGGGAGCCATGAACGCAGGGGAGAAGGATGAGGGAGCCAAGCACACAGGGTAGAAGGATGGGGGAGCCATGAACGCAGGGGAGAAGGATGGGGGAACCATGAACGCAGGGGAGAAGGATGGGGGAGCCATGATCGCAGGGGAGAAGTTTGGGGGAGCCATGAACGCAGGGGAGAAGGATGGGGGAGCCATGAACGCAGGGGAGAAGGATGGGGGAGCCATGAACGCAGGGGAGAAGGATGGGGGAGCCATGAACACAGGGGAGAAGGATGGGGGAGCCATGAACGCAGGGGAGAAGGATGGGGGAGCCAAGCACGCAGGGGAGAAGAATGGGGGAGGCAAGCATGCAGGGGAGAAGGATGGGGGAGCCATGAACGCAGGGGAGAAGGAAGCGGGAGCCATGCACGCAGGGTGGGAGGATGGAGTATAAATATGGAGTATAAATACTGGGCCCTATAGAGGGGGACACAGTTTGAGAGGACAGTGTGAAGAGGGGGCCGGTATAGAAAGGAGAGGTCAGTGTGAAGAGCATGTACCATAAGAGGTACAGCGTGGGGGTCATATTTTGTGCAGACAATATAGTGAGGGCAATTTTTTATTCAGGAGCATTATAATGACACTTGTATCTTTAAGGGCATCATGTAGAGATTTTCTGCAAAAGAGCGGAGAAGATGGAAGTCTGCAGAGATGGCTGTGGATGAGAAAACTCATCATGGGGTCTGGACAAGATGAAGAAAAGAACAACGGCTCCAGAGTCAACACCATCTATAAGGTACCTGGATGTAAATGTTATTTGTGATGCTAACTCTCATGTTTTTATTTATGCTAGGAGCATTAAAGGGGATGTCCAGGTTTGTAATAAGTCTGCAGTCATTCTTTGTGACTGCAGACTTCTGAGTTCTCACAGTGCGCACTGCACGCTGTCAGGATCCTCTCGTGCTGGGGATTTACATACATGCAGTCATGTGCTGACTAGACATGTGTGGCCTCCATCAATGAAAATGAACTGAGCGAGGCCGGGCACATCTGGTCAGAATGTGGTCAGAAGTATACAAATCACATGCTTGTACTGACATGACTGTCCACCGGCCAGGGAGAATCCTAAAAGTGTGCAGTGCATTGGTTGTGAGAATTCAGAAGCTGCGATCTCAGGATTCAGCTCTGCAGGTTCCAGTAGTCATCACATGGACACCTCACTCATATGCGATTTTCATACTCATGGTCCTGTGACAACGAGCTTCTCTTCTGCTTCTCTCAGTTTTTCACTGAACATTGAGAGCGTTAGTGAGAGGAGCTCGTGGGTACATGACTAAGTGTGCAAATCGCATATGTCCTTGGCGGAGGGGGGGGCACCAAAAGGAATTCTTGTCCCTGGTGTCAGAAACCCTAGATACACCTCTGCTGGTATGCTACTGCAAGCGGCGATTACTGGGTCCGATGGAGGGATGTGTGTGGGCAGTGAGGCAGGGACTGTGTGTGGGGGGCGCCATTTTTCCGTTCGCCTCAGGCAGCAGAGAGGCTAGGTTCACCCGTGCATGTGAGGACAGCAGACTGACCAGCAAGATGAGCAAGGCTAAAGTTGTCCTCCTTCTACCTTTCTTGTAAGAAGTCTGCACCTGCAAGTTGTGCCTTGCTGCTGTCATCAGCCCCATCATCATCCTCAGCTACTGGTTTACACACACTTTCTAATCCACCTCCACTCCCTCATGCATTCCCTTTTTGTGTGTCCAAAAAACACGCATTCAGTTCTGCAATTAAGTAAATCTTACTCCCACATTTCCAAGTTCTCCACAATTGATACCAGATCACCTCGATTGTGTTGCCTTTTGCAAAAGAATTGCGTGCGCTCAGGCTTAAGGGAGAAGGCCTAGGTGCCTTTGTTTATTGTACTAGAAAGCTATAACTGCCAGGTTTGGTAACAAAATGCAAAAGTTTTTCAAAACTAAAATATATCATGTTATGTGCATGAGTTTTTCAATACAAAATATTGCTCTTGTTTCTAATTGTGGGTGAAATTCAATTTTATTGTGGATTTATTTGTGGCAAAATTATTTAAAGTTATCAAACCAAAATTCTTTGAATTCTTCAAGTGAAATGTTCTTTAAAATATATTCATTTTTAAAGCAATGCATAGGTCATTGCATAGGGAAGCTTAAAATGTGGGAAAAAAATATCAAATCAAAATGTTTGAATTCTGTAAGTAAAATTTTCTTTTAAAAAATTATACATTTTTTTTTCAACACTGTTAAAATTTTTTTGATGCCTACTAAGTAGTGTTGAGCGATACCGTCCGATACTTGAAAGTATCGGTATCGGATAGTATTGCAGATACCGATATCCGATACCAATACAAGTCAATGGGACACCAAGTATCGGAAGGTATCCTGATGGTTCCCAGGGTCTGAAGGAGAGAAAACTCTCCTTCAGGCCCTGGGATCCATATGAATGTGTAAAATAAAGAATTAAAATAAAAAATATTGATATATTCACCTCTCCGGCGGCCCCTGGACATCACCGCGGGTAACCGGCAGCCTTCTTTGCTTAAAATGAGCGCGTTTAGGACCTGAGAATGACGTCGCGGCTTCTGATTGGTCGCTTGCCGCTCATGTGACCGCCACGTGACCAATCAGAAGCCGCGATGTCATTCTCAGGTCCTAAATTCCTAGAATGAGGAGTTTAGGGCCTGAGAATGACGTCGCGGCTTCTGATTGATCGCGTGGCGGTCACATGAGCGGCACGCGACCAATCAGAAGCCGTGACGTCATGGAAGTCCCTAAACGCGCTCATTTTAAACAAAGAAGGCTGCCCGTTACCAGCGGTGATGTCCAGGGGCCTCCGGAGAGGTAAGTATATCAATATTTTTTATTTTAATTCTTTATTTTACACCTTGATATGGATCCGATACCGATTCCCGATATCACAAAAATATCGGAACTCGGTATCGGAATTCCGATACCGCAAGTATCGGCCGATACCCGATACTTGCGGTATCAGAATGCTCAACACTACTACTAAGCAGGAAAGTCAGAAAGGGTAATATAGTCAGAAATGGCTAATATTTCTTTCACAAAATTAACAATTTTAATAAAAAAAAAGATGCTCGACACTACTACTTCACGCTTGGAAACATGCCTTCTGGAAGGTTCTCAAATAAAAAAACAGCTTCCAAAATAGGGCTAGTTTTTTCAAAGGCTTGGTAAAAACAAGTCATAGCTTCTTCACGTTGAAAGTAGTACTACTGTTTTGTATCCATAAAAAAAGATAATTAAATTTATTTGGCTTAATAAAAAATCTTTGACAATTGACTCATTATTTTGTTATTAAAATAACTGTTCTGGATCCTCAAAAAGAGATAATTTTTT
This sequence comes from Ranitomeya imitator, assembly GCF_032444005.1. Classification (NCBI taxonomy): domain Eukaryota; kingdom Metazoa; phylum Chordata; class Amphibia; order Anura; family Dendrobatidae; genus Ranitomeya; species Ranitomeya imitator. The sequence continues at coordinate 685,870,300 of NC_091285.1, forward strand.
AAAATTTTTATTTGAGAAGTCAAAATTTCTTAATATTCAAAGCAATACACCTGTTCTTTCTGCCCAATTAAATTTAGAGTTTTTGGATAGCTTGCAAAAAAGCTATTGCTTCTTTGTTTAGCAAAGTGCAGAGCTGTTAATGTTTTCCAAACAGGAATAAATTCTGCATCCAGCTGTGTAAAAATTCTACGGTTTCTTTCATTTGCCCCGACTATGCATAAACCACATTAAGGTATTAATCTGTCCCAAAAAATGGATAGTTTGGGCCATTTATACAATATATGCAGTCTTCAAAGTCTAAAACTGCTATGTGCGGTTAAATAGGCTGTTGATTACCACAATTTATCGTGTCTTTTCTTCTAACCAGAAAGGTTGAGGTCAGTTGGATATTAAAAAGGCTGTGTTAACTGAACATAACTCAAAACAGGTTCAATAGACTCAATGGGGAATTCAGATCATTGCACACATATATGATATTATTGTACTTACAGGTAAGTTAGGATTACAAAACATGCTCCACTAGTGGGCCAATCAAGACATTTGCTAGTTGTATTGACTACTCAACCTAATTGGTCGTTACATAAATAGTTGACCTAATAGTTGAATTAATTAAAAAGAGACATTGTTTCATCAAGTTCAAGACGTTGTGTGACATCAATACTCGCTCATCCATGACTATGACCTCATATTGGCACAGAAACAATCAGGTTCAAGAAGTCCGTACTGGTAGTAAGTGAAGAATTTATCTAAAAGACTGTACATTTTAAATTTACATGCATAAATATATAACCTACTTAGATATGTAACATTATTGTTTATTATTGATTTTCAGATTCAATAAAATGTTTAAAATGTCCTTGGGATCAGTGGCCGAATCATGAACGTTCTAGATGTCTCCCGAAATCAGTCGAATTCTTCACATTTGAAGATGCTCTTGGAAAGATCTTAGCAGCTACCAGTATTTTGTCTTCATTTATTCCACTTCTTATATTGAGAATTTTCTCTTATCATAAACAAAGTCCTATAGTAAGGGCCAACAATTACTCTCTAAGTTGTCTTCTTCTGCTATCAATAACCTTCTGCTTCCTCTGCGCCATAGTCTTCATTGGTTATCCACAACCTGAGAAATGTCTTCTTCGTCAGGCTGCTTTCGGTATGGCATTTAGCCTCTGTGTATCTTGTGTCTTATCAAAGACCGTCATGGTGGTGTTTGCTTTCCGAGCCACAAGACCTGGTAGCAATTTAAAGAAATGGACAAGTCCTCAAGTGTCCTTCTCCATCATTCTTATCTGCTTGTTGTTACAGCTATTGTTGTGTATCACTTGTCTGTCAATTTTTCCACCTTTTCCACAATACAACACTCAAAGTAAACCTGGAATAATTATTGTTGAATGTAATGAGGGTTCATCCTTCACCTTGTGGATCTTGCTGGGTTATTTGTTTCTTCTAGCCACCATCAGTTTCATTGTGGCCTTTCTGGCTCGAAGACCTCCCGACAGCTTTAATGAAGCCCAGTTTATCACATTCAGTATGTTGGCCTTCCTTAGTGTCTGGATATCTTTTATCCCAGCCTCACTCAGTGCCCAGGGTATATATGTTGTAGCTATGGAGATTTTTGCTATCTTGGCATCTAGTTGGGCTTTGGTTATCTGTATGTTTCTACCAAAATGTTTCATTATCTTATTCAGACCAAATATGAACACCAGAAATTATCTTATGCAGAGAAAGTGACTATGAGAAGGAAAAATAATAATTTCATATATCTACAGTATATATCAATGCAATTATTAATGAAGAAACTATACATTGTATGATTGTACTAGGGATAATTGAATAATTAAGCTAAAAAAAATAGGCAAAATGTTTAAGTCCAGATTGAATTGATTTGTCGCAAATCCAAAGTGCCCTAAAAAGACATAAATGGGAGAAGTAAAAAAATATATATAAGATAATACTCAACTTTCCTGCCACTGAACTACCTTCATTGGTCCTCTGCTATTTGCTTTACATCTTCTAGCCTTTGTGGTCTTTTGGTCTTTTCCCATTGACTGGACCTCATTTAGTCACATAGGGTGCAGTCAGATCTGAGACTCCAGAAGACCACAGAAGTACAATAGGCAAAACAGGCGAGGGCTCAGCCTAAGACAGTATCATATAATCTTACACTTTTTTGCCCCTTTTGGTCCTCAAAAGAATCCCATGAAAATGGAGGCAGGTTGGCTGCCATTTTCTGGGTTTTTAATAATCAAATCTCGAAAAAATTCACATTCTTAAACACAAGAAGAGCCTAATATGAATCCATCAAAGTAACAGAAAAGCACTCTTATACCATATAAGACAAGAAGCATAGAACCAGGAACCTTCTAGGTTCCATAAGAGTGATAAAACACTTCCCAAAATGTAAAGAAAAAATAATCATTTTCATTGAGTCAAAAGAATATATTAAGCAGGTACATAGAAAAAAATGTTAGACAGGAACCATATAACGTTTACATGAGACACAATGAATAAAATCCTTTTTGAGTAAACACTTAGTGATAGATATATCTGTATAATGCAAACTATAGTGGAATTTCTGTGTAAGTCTAAAATATGTCTGTGTTGGAGTCAAATAAATAATGTAATACATAAATACGGTAATTCAATGTGATGTTAAGTCATAGGAAAAAGGTTAAATCGGATAAACAGATACAAGCTAAGGGAGGTATAAATAAATAGGCTAGGTACACCAAGAATATACAATTATTATTTTTTATTACATTTTGGAAAGTATATTAATATTCACATTCTCTTGCCATTTTTGTTTAACGCAGTTAATTCTAAATCCATTCTCTCATCTCTAGCGAAGAGCTACATCTATTTATGGTAAAATGTAGTAGTAAAATTTGTAAATATATGAATTATTACTATTATTTAATAAAAAGGTGCAAATATCAAATTATCAAGCGTTCTTCTGTTACTTATATTTAGGTCCAATATTTTGTAACCTGAACATTTTGGTTCTAAACGGTAAAGTGCGAAAACATCAACTATATGGAAATGATTCAATAAGAAAACTCTGTGTGTGTGAATATGTTCATATCTACAAACATAAAAAAATTAGAAAGTAAATGTACCTCCTCAATGTCTAATTAAACTCTTTAATTAAAATGTTAAACTTTTTGTTGTTCTCCTTTATCCTTCTTGACAATTGTGTTTGATTTGATGCTATAGCTTATTTTTCTCTTTTCTGGCTTGAAGGTAGGCTGCAAACAAATGGGCCAACAAAGTTTTGTTGGTAGTGAACATGAAGTTAAATTACTTATGCTCAAAAATATTTACAATGGGCCCACAACAATAATTTCAAAATCAATCGCATGAAGAAATGATGCAATACAGTGCCATACAGTACTCCTCGAAAAAAGGACACGAGGAGCATATAACAAAGAGTGCTGTATAGTTCTTACATCAGTGTCTCACACAGAATACTTCCAGACAGTGCATACAACACTAGTGCTAAATGTTAAATGTACAAATATTGACATGCAGTCACCACAAAAATAACATGCCATGCAGTTCAACAATTCCTTCTACAACTTTTTTAAATATCGGTATTATCATCTAGATCTGTGATGGTCAACAGTAGATCTTCATCATGAGGCTGTTCTCCGGCTCAATTCAATAGATTGAAAAACTGTATCCTTACGAGGGGGGTACACAAAAAAATTGAGAATTACTTATTTTTTTAATTAAGGCAGTGAGAGAAAAGCAACCTGAAATGAGGCTGCTTCATCCTGAAAATGTGCCTGCCCACACAGTGCTGAAAACCAATCGGTTTTAGGCAAAAACAGGCATGACAACGGTTTTTTACCTTAACCTATTCACCCGATATAGCCCCAGGTGACTTCACCCTATTCCTATCAATGAAGAAAAACCTAAAGGGAAAGCATTTTCCAGACATAGAAGAGGTAAAGAAAAAATAGCTGGAGACACTTAACAGCATTAGCTCAGAAGAATATGAAAAATGTTTCGTACAGTAGAAAAAACGTTGGGACAAGTTCATGCAATCTAAATCTAATGGACAGTATTTTTGAAGGGGATTAATGTTTTCAAGATGTTATCTTAAATTTAAAAAAATGCAAATTAGTAAGTTTTTTTGGAGCGTAACTCCTAGGGTAGATCAAGCACTAAAATGCTCGGATGCTCGTTAGTTGAACCAAATAATTCCAAATGCTCGTTTCAAGTAATGAGTATAATGGGAGTCAATCAAGAATCCTAGTATTTTTCCAGCAGACCCAACAGGGAGGTCTGGGGGTAGTGAAAGTATTCAAATGGATGTAGAAAATGCTGAATGTAAGGAGAACTGCATGGGGAAGACCCATGGAAGCATCTGTGACTCTCAGATCGCTGCTGAGAACAGTGGTGTTTCACATTTACTCCACCTAAAGGAGTGACAATAATATATTCAAAATTGATGATAAATTGGAGTTTACAGGTAAAAAATGTTAAGAAACATTTGTCCCTGTATAATGATTTGCATATAATGCAAAATTTAAAAAGGATTTAAAAAAATAAAAATTTAAGTAAATTAAAATTGAAATTGTTATTAAAATAATTAAAATGTCAGTGTAATTTATAATGGAAGTAAGAACTACCAACATTTGATGGATGAGGGACTCAAATGCACCATGTATTAGGCATAAAGGAGGCCTCATACACATTATTTTCTAATTGTCATGTAGTGGTACGGCTAGATTTATAAAGGCTATGCATTAAGTGCAAAGCCTGCCAAAAATTATAAGAAGGGTCATCCATACTTCCTTTAAGTCACCAATTGTAGTAACATTCACATATTAAGAAAGTGTAGTTGTGGTACTCTTACACTCAAAAAGACTCTCTCTGTACAAAGGCAGAAAAATTATAGGGAGGCTCATCCATACACCCTTGAAGCACCAAGTGAAGTGCTTCATGAATAAATTAACAATGTGTAGTTCAATATGTGAATGAAGCCATCCAGTGGTTGCCTTCAAGAGTGTATGAATAACTGGATAACGCTCCTTATAATCTTTGTTCTAGCTTTGCACTCCTTCACTCATAAAAACTTGAAAAAAGTGCAAAGCTAGAGAAAAGATTAAAAGGAGCATCAAACAGTTATTCATACACTCTTGAAGGCAACAACTGGAGGGCTTCATTCACATATGGAACATTAAAAAACTTTATGTGCAGCTATCATCTGTTGATGTGGAAAAGTGGTGGCTGATCCAGGCGTTCTTCATTTTTATGAGTGAGCCTATCAGCATTCTTTGATGACAGGTGAAAGCTCTTGTCTGTTATGACTCCTTAATGGCACTAAAAACCTGCTCAGACAAGATGCTAGCACCAGGGCAGCACAATTCCCCCAAGGCATAGAGGGACAGCTCATGCTAGGTTGAAAAACGCAGAGGAATTACGGAGTACACTGGTTTGGTTAGCCAGGTATTGCTTGACCATCTTTTAAAACTTTTTCCTCCTTGTAAAAAATACCCAGACATTATGCCCTGGAATGATGTTATGAAATTGGCCCAGGCCATTGACAGTGTACCCCTGCCTCTGCTGTGTGTCTCCATCACCACTCCTCCATGGTTGGCCAAGAAACCTTTCTCCATTCCGCTAGCACCAGATGGTAAAAATTTTTAACATATTTTCCACAATGGTTTTCTGGTATTGTACCATTTTAGAAGACCTCTCCACCTGAGGAAGAAGAGATGCAAGATACACCTTGAAGCGTGGGTCTAGCAGGTTGAACAATCAGTATTATTTTTTAGCCAAGATAAATATGAAGCAAGGACCACAAAACAAAAGGCAGTAATACATAAAGTCTTCCATATGTGTTAACCCTCCGTCAGGGGCAATATGTTTCATAACGAGTTTAGGGGCATTGCGTCTGTCCGGCACAGGCTAGAAAATTGGCTATATTTTCCTTTTTTAAAAATTTCAAAGCTCTGAAAGTGAACAGTTACCTTAATAGGAATGTAATAAATGAGAATACACATAATCAGGTGTAAAAAAAAATGTCTAATAACCAGAAAAGTAATATGTTTCTATGTCTTGAGCATCCTCCTCACTCTCTCCATCTTGATCTGTATCAGACACATCTGGACATTCTTCCACATCATCTTCTGAATCAATGTCACTTTCTTCCCCTAAATCTTCTAGCTGTAAGGGGTCTGTCTCATCATCAAGCAGTATATTTTGCACTTGCTCAACATGAAGGGCATTGGTCAAGTCAAATATTCTCCTCGCCATTTCATAAGAAAATCAGAAGCAAGAGAGAGAATATGTGATGGGGCGCAATGTGCCTGAGAAGCACACTCTTATTTCTAACAAAACCTTCTATGACAAATCCACAAATTTAGCACTAGCTATTCATAAAACAAGCTAAAAAAACAATTGGGATGAATAAAAACAGCAAATTCTAATCGTCAAAGGTGTGACGCATTCAGGGGCAATGAGCCTGAGAAGCCAAAACACTGATATCTGATCTCCTGCAGCACAAGAAGCTTCTCAGGTTTCACACAGCCTTTAAAGTTATGAAGGTACTGGGAGGATGGTGTTTCCCAGACAAACCACTGAAAATAGAGAAATGAAACTAAGTGAGCTGCGCCTGTTAGATCAGTTGCCCCTGACGGAGGGTTAAAATCCATTCAGCCAACACTTCCCTGTCTCCATGGTGATGACGACTCTCCATCTCCAACTGCTTTTCCATCTCTTCCTCCTTATTCCCCTCATCAGCCCATCCATGCAGGAGAGATGGAATGACAGTTGTGTGGATACTAGCCTCTTTTGCGTTAGCAACCAGCTCCTGTTCTTCTATCCGCTCCTCAGCCTTCACCTCATCATCAATACCTAATCCACGCTGAGCACATGAGTTGAGGTTAGGCTGGGTAGTATTTCCCTGTCTCATGACTTCCTCCATCTCCAGCTGGTCTGCGTGCATAGCTTCATGTTTAATTATCAGCAACGACTATTTAAGTAGGTACAGCAGTGGGATCATTGTGCTGACTATGGCATTATCACCGCTCACCTTCTTTGTGGGCTCCTAAACATCATGGAGAACCACACAAATGTCAGACATTTATGCCCATTCTTCAGTTGTTATGCTCGGAGGCTGACCAGAACACCGATGGGCATGTTGAAGCTGGTACTCCACAGCTGATCTCTGCTGGTCACAAAGCCTTGCCAACATGTGCAAGGTGGAGTTTCAGCGCTTGAGGATGTCATACACAAGTTGGTGACCTGGCAATTGTATGTGCTGCTAGAGTACAGTCACAGCAGCAGCTGTAAATGGGAGCTCACAAAGCTTACATTGACCAGAATATCTCTCAAATCTGGGTAAGTTTTCAGAAACCACAAAACTACTAAGTTGAGCATGTGCGTCAAGCATGGAACGTGTGTGAGCTTGACAAGATTCACAGCTGCCACCATGTTACTCCCATTATCATACATGACCATACCTGGTTGGAGGTTCAGAGGCAAAAAAACACAAATCTCTCTGGTCTTTTATTCCGTTAAGTAACTGTGCTGCTTTGTACAGTTTATCTCCTAGACAAATTAGTCTCTGCAGACTGTTGCCGCTTTACTGAAGCAGTGCTGCAGAGCTTCCAGCTTCCAGCTGATGTGGATGATGTGCTTTGGGATAACACATCGGAGATGGAGGTTGAGGAGAATTAGGAGAGTGTACGGGAACTGATGAAGGAGATGGAGGAAACCCTGATAGAAGTAGGGCCAGCAATTCTCAGCGTCGGGAGCACATGTGCTGTGCCAAAGTTGTACTTGGCCCCAGCCTCCACAATGTTCACCAAGTGTGTCATCAAGTAAATTTAGAGTCCCTAGTCACAAGCACTTGTCCACCTGTAGGTCATTAAGTAGACAATCCCAGTAGCTGCATTGGTAAGGGCATAGCTAATGTCTGTGGACTTGTGCTGGTACAAGGCGGGAATGCCACACCGAGTGAAAAAGTGGTAGCTAGGGACCAAGTACCGAGGGACGGCTGCCACCATGAGTTGGCAGAAAGCCTCATTTTCAGCAAGCTTAAATAGTAAAATTTCCATGGCAAGCAGCCTGTAAATGTGCCCGTGTTTGGGACTGTGCTGGTGCTGTTCCAGCGGTGTTGGCGCTCGCATTCCTGAGTCTCACATGAGGTTGTTGCGTCACATGAGCCTTCCGCCCAATCAGTGCTGGCATCATTGTCCCAACCTTTGGATATACAGATAATCAAGAGGATGTGAGCTGCTAGCCACACTTCTGACTACCTATTGATTATTTGTCTGAACAAGGAAAAATTGATGCCGATGCAGATTGGACACAGGGTTCATGTGATGTAACAAACTCATGTGAGACTTGGGAATGCGAGTACTGACACCGATGGAACAGCACCCATACCGGAGGTGAGATGAGGTGTTTTTATTTTCACAGTGGCAAACATTCAGCGTGAGAAGAGTTTGTCCTAGTAGTGGACAATCCCTTTAAAGTGTTCACATTTGCATGGAACCATGAATTTCAGGAAATTTACCTTGAAGTCAGTCCTCTGTAGAATTTTCTGTTCATCTCTAGGGAGCAATAAGTGGATGTAATATCAAAGTTAAAATGTTTGTACAAAGAAAACCAATAATGGAACAATATGAAACATGACCACTAAGCTTACAAAACTGCAAAAATAAAAATCACCCAAGAATAAATGTATGTAATAAATAGGGTGCAAAAGAAATACACAATCCATCACAACAGCAGCATAGCTGGCCATTTCTGTGGTTATACTCTCAAAATCAACTAAGTGTCCAATGTGCATGTAATATATGATTTATGTTAAGAAACAGCTGCAACAAGATATAATCTGCACACTGTTGGCAGAGCAAATTGATGGGGACAACCCATAGCAAGAAGCTGCACCACAAACAGTAAAAGAAAACTTCAGCAACTATAAAACCATGCGCACAATATGCATCTGCAAATACCATACTGGTAAGTATGATATGGAGCGCCCCCAGATGCAGGGCCGCGGGGTACTCGGTCTGGGGTTGTCACGGTGGCTAGACCCGGTCTGTGACCCTGCTAAGGGGCGTCCAATGAAAGGTGATGGTGCGTGGTGCAAGGTGCGAGGAATAACGAGGACGCAGGATTGCAGTCTCTTTACCTTTTTACTGAAGGCTTCGGGGTCCGCAATCCAGAGCACTGCTAACAGGGCTGGCTGAGACCGGCCGGTCCGGAGGCACATCCAGAGTTCCCTTTGCAGGTGGGGATCAGTGTCTACATTCTAGCGCCTGTGTGTTGTAGTCCTTCCCTGCTGAGCACCACGGGATAGTCCTCACAACGGTCGTTTCTGTTCTTTCTCTCTCCGTCCCCCAGATAATATGGCTAGGACGCACCCGTTTGACAGGTAGGCTTGGAGTTATTCTGGGACCCTAGAGACGCCCCACTCCCACGATTGCCTCCTATGTCCGTTTAGGTGATTTAAGTCAGACTGCAAACCTGTAATTAACTGTCCTGCTGCTGTTTGAAGTAATGCGTGGAGTCTGTTACTTCCTCGGTGCTCTGGCCACCGGCTACGCGCCTCAGAAGGATGTTGCCACAGTCTTAGGGACACGACTCCTTCTGGTTCTATCTCCTTCGTACTATGATCCCGCTTCTCACTTCTCCCCAATATGCTTCGCTTTGTGTCCTTCCTTGAGATGCCGCCGCAAGGTACTACAGGCGCCGCTCTGTAACAATGTGTCCTTTCTGCTAGGTGCCTGCCAGGTTCCACTTCTGACAGGTCCTCTCCCGAACTCCCCCGGGCTGCTTTTCTCCCTAACTTCCTGTCCAATCCCCAGTTTTACCACAGTGTGAAGAGTGGCCTAATATATAGAGCCCTTTGCTTCCCCTGGTGGCCGGAGTGTGAAGTGTCATGTGTGACTGTGATACCTGGTCAGGTGAACTCCTTTAGTGCAATCAGACATAACATCACTCCCGTTAGTGGCAGAGCGACATTACTGCAACGACCAGGACTCTGGGGCGCTGTATATACTATCCGTGATTCCACCAGACAACGATTTATCTGTTTCACCAATGTGAAAAACAACGTACAAAATACAATGATTCCCAAAGAAAAATAAGTAACGCTGTACTGCAGACAAATTGCTTCAGACTGGAAAACAGTTAAACTTACCTAATTTTGTGGGGCTGAAAACGAATATTATTATTATTATTATACATTTTTATAGCGCCATTTATTCCATGGCGCTTTACATGTGAATACGGGGCAAATATAGACAAATACATTAAACATGAGCAGATAACAAGGCACACGAGTACATAAGGAGGGAGGACCCTGCCCGCGAGGGCTCACAGTCTGCAGGGGGTGGGTGAGGATACACTAGGAGAGGGAAGAGCTGGCTGTGCGGCTGTTCAGTAGGTTGAGGATCACTGCAGGCTGTAGGCTTGTCGGAAGAGATGAGTCTTCAGGCTCTTTTTGAAGGTTTCTATGGTAGGCGCAAGTCTGATGTGTTGGGGTAGAGAGTTCCAGAGTATGGGGGAAGCACGGGACAAGTCTTGGATGTGGTTATGGGAAGAAGAGATGAGAGGGGAGTAGAGAAGGAGGTCTTGGGAGGATCGGAGGTCGCGTGTAGGTAGGTACCGGGAGACCATGTCACAGATGTATGGAGGAGACAGGTTGTGGATGGCTTTGTATGTCAGTGTGAGGGTTTTGAACTGGAGTCTCTGGGCGATAGGAAGCCAGTGAAGGGCTTGACACAGGGGAGAGGCTGGGGAATAGCGGGGGGACAGGTGGATTAGTCGGGCAGCAGAGTGTAGGATGGATTGGAGTGGTGTCAGAGTGCTAGAGGGGAGTCCAGAGAGTAGGAGGTTGCAGTAGTCGAGGCGGGAGATGATAAGGGCATGCACTAGCGTTTTTGCAGTGTTGCGGTCAAGGAAAGCACGGATCCGGGAAATATTTTTGAGTTTGAGACGACAGGAGGAGGCAAAGGCTTGGATATGTGGCTTGAAAGAGAGGGCAGAGTCGAGGATCACCCCGAGGCACTGGGCGAGTGGGACTGGGGATAGTGAGCAGCCATTGACATTGATGGATAGGTCTGGTGGAGGGGTAGAGTGAGATGGGGGAAAGATGATGAATTCTGTTTTGTCCATGTTCAGTTGTAGAAAGCGAGCAGAAAAGAAGGCTATGATGAAGAATAATAATAATAATCTTTATTTATATAGCGCCAACATATTCCGCAGCGCTTTACAGTTTAACAGTTTCAAACACAAAAGTCATAAGTAACAACATTAACAATACAATAATTAAAGCAAAATAAGACGACCCTGCTCGTGAGAGCTTACAATCTACAATGAGGTGGGGGAGATACAAAGTACAGGTGTGTATTTACAATGATGTATTTACAATGATGGTCCAGCCATCTTCAGGGGTTGGGGAATAGATGGGGATAGTGAATGGGATACACACAAACATAACATAACTTTGATTAGTGAACGTGATAGGCCGCTCTGAACAAATGTGTTTTGAGCGAGCGCCTAAAACTATGCAAATTATGGATGGTGAAGAAGAATATGATGCTTAAATTTTTTGATTGTCTCTAATTTTCATGATGCAGAGGAGGTTGTAATTACTTATGAAACCTTTTATGCAGGCTTAGAGAAAACTTGATTCTTTATTATTTGATCATTATTATTCCATTGTACCTTCAATATTTTATCATCTTAGGATGACAAATCAAAAAACATCAACTCGGCTCCAATGATGTAATCCTGATTACAGTTGCAATCACCTACTTCTATAACTGCTCTCTGCGTGAGGTATACCGTTTTTGGATGTCTTAGCTTAGTTTCGTAGCATATTGACATATTTCTATGTTTTTTTTCCAATATGCCATGGTCTTGCATTAACAAAGCGGATAGTTTCCTCTACATTTGCGGAGAAGTCACTTTTGAGTGATAAAAAAGTGAAACTTGAATAACATGATATTTTGGCTGCAGAATAGGAGATTGGGACTAGAGTTGGGCTCCACACATATGCTGCAATAGACGTGCATCACATCTTACCCAGTGGTTGCATGGGAAGAGTCAATCTATGCCTTTTGCAGTCCCAGTGATCTGGACAGAGCCAACCAATCACTCTACCAAATGCTATTTCTGCATGGTGCCCCCCATTAGGAAAAGGACTTTCAAGGAAGAAGAAGTGGACTTTACATTATCCAAACCTTTCATTTTCAAAATGTGCAGTACTACATACAGAAGAACTGCCAGTTCCAAAAGCACCATGAACATTTTCAATCAAGTAAAGTGAGGAAGAAGATAAAGCTTGGTGTCAAGAGCATCTTCCTCTCCTGAACCAGGCTTTCTGTCAGCCAGCTCAACTGAACCACACCTTATAACTAGTGTTGAGCATTCCGATACCGCAAGTATCGGGTATCAGCCGATACTTGCGGTATCGGAATTCCGATACCGAATTCCGATACTTCCCGCGTATCGGATACCGGAATCGGAAGTTCCCAGAATTCAAACTGAACGCAGCAGCCAATGAGGAATGAATGGAAGTGTGGGCACATCCTGTTTAGCATGGTGGGCATGTAAGTACTGGCAAGGATGTGATTGGCTGCTGAAATGATGTCACTCTGCACTATAAAAAACGCTGCCGCCATTTTGCGCTCACTCTGCTGTGATTTCAGTTAGGGACAGGACGCTGTGTTCTAACTGAGGGCCAGTTGAGATAGCTAATTGCTTTATTTTGCTTTTCCAAGGCTAATTTAGCAAACGCTGTGTCCACTGTTCAGTTCACCTTGCTCTTGCCTTGCAGCGCTGTTTTAACAGCGTTCTGCAAGGTCTCTGTGTGTGTGTGTGTGTGCAGCTCACTCTGTAGTCTGTGTGCAGCCATATACCAGGTTGTATTCAGCTCAGGGGGGGTTCACACTGCCTCACACAGTTCTATCCATTGTCCTTTTTTGCTCATAGTGCAGCATGCTGCACATTTTTTCTAAAATTTCCTATTAGTGTCTTTCCACCCGTCTCCAGCAAAATAGTGGAAAAACACTAGATAGGATAACCTAGAGGGGGGTTTTTGGGCCTTGAAGCGCCGTTTACGGCTGTCTGCACGGTCTCCGTGTGAGCGCAGCTCACCCTGTAGTCTGTGTGCAGCCACAGCCGGTTGTATTCAGCTCAGGGATTGTTACTGCCTCATACCGTTAAATAACTTGTCCTTTTTTTCAACTAGTGCAGCCTGTTTAAAAATTATTTAAAAAATTCCTATCAGTGTCTTTCCACCCGTCTCCAGCTAAATAGTGGAAAAACACTAGATAGGATAACCTAGAGGAGGGTTTTTGGGCCTTGCAGCGCCGTTTACGGCTGTCTGCACGGTCTCCGTGTGAGCGCAGCTCGCCCTGTAGTCTGTGTGCAGCCACAGCCCGTTGTATTCAGCTCAGGGTTTGTCACTGCCTCATACCGTTAAATAACTTTTCCTTTTTTTTCAACTAGTGCAGCCTGTTGAAAATTTTATACATAACCACAATCCACTAGTGGACTAGCCACCTCCAAAACCAATACTTATTCACAACCACCATACATATTTGTAGGTGAAAAAGAGGCATAAGCAGATATAAAATCATATACACTTTATTTAAGATAAAAAATAAAAAAAACAAGACAAGGACACTCATAAAATACTGATAGCCAACAGGACAGAGTATTTTAGCTTTTAAATTATATAAAGCCACAAAACGCACCCTATTTACCTATACAGGATATTAATGGTAAGGACATACTTAAATATCGAAGAAAAGTCTAGTAAATATTCTCGGAAAAACATACAGATATTATTAGTATATAGGCTATCACAGCCCCATCAATCTCTAAACTGCATGCTTTAATCTAGAAAAGTGTCCTGTGCAAAAGATATGGCAGAGCCTCCTAACACAGCCTTCATAGCCGGCAGATAAAACACTTGCCAGTAGCCACTATAATACATAGTTCTAATTAGCAGTACCATGAGACAAATATCTCTTAACGGCTGTATCCTACCCGGCTCTGATCACTATTACAACCTGCATAAATGGCACACAAAACCATTAGTATTGGCTATATCATACTGGGCTAACGTCCTATGCAACTTACATATATTATGCTTCCTGTCCTGTCCGCACACCAGTAGCCCCGACAGCGCCGTTTCGCCTCCGTGGCTTCCTCAACATGGGGGTCTGCATGTACGCTGCATCTCCTGCTCTCTATATACTGCCGTCCACAGCTGATTTTGATGTCGGCGTACCCGGCTTGCATCTGCGCATGCGCCAATGACGAACTTCCCCTATCGTGAACCGTGACCTCATTTCCTCCGCGCCTGGAACGCAGAGCGTGTCACGCTCTGCGTCGCCTAATGTGAGCGGAGCAAGAAGTCACAGGGGCATTCCCAAAGGCGCATGCGTCAACCGGACGCCGAAATCTTTGTATTTTATAATAGAACAACTAAAATCTATGAGACGTGAACTACAACCATTAAAACTTCATAGATTAATCCCTAGTGCTACATGATAAAAGTGCTAGCATATAGTACTCTAACAAATACATAATGATTATTTAATCAAACATTATAAATATACAAAAATGAATACACAAGATATTCATAATAAATACATAAGTGAAAATAAATAAATACTCTGATACACAATTATATAAGGTGCATTAAGTGATATATAAACACTAATCCCCCACTCCTAAATATACATTATCTTTTACAAAACAATATATATACGAGACCAGGTCCCATTACACGTAAATATCCATAGACTGACTTAACAATATTAACTTTATCAATTTTATTAATACCCATTAATACAGGAATAATTCACAAAGTGATAATACGGAAAGATATTATTTCCAATAATTCTTCACATCTACGTATTCTTCAAAATGCAGAGGATATCTTGTATTATGTGAGGAACATCTCCTACATACGGATACTCCTATAACTAGGGATAAAGAAACAACAATGGTAAATAACAAGACAAACACCATACATACGCAAACAATTAAAAACAGGAAAAACATGGAAGACTAATATAATATTGAGTCTTACAAGTCTCAATACAATAGAGACCTCTATTCACAAAAATGCGTTGAACCCTAAACTTTCATTAAGGCCTTTTGGGGCCATAGTCCCTAGTAAGTAGATCCACCTACTTTCTTTTTGAGCTAATGTCCTTCCGAGATTACTCCCTCTGGGGCCCAGGCACACCTGGTCAATTGCCTGGATCTTAAGTCCTGTAGGATCACAGTTGTGATACATTCTGAAATGCTTTGGTAAGGTTTTAAGAGAGCTGATATCCTCAATTGTTCCTGACTTTTCAATATCTCTAATATGTTCTCTTGTCCTCACTCTCAGTTCACGTATAGTTAACCTATATAAATTTTATTGCAAGGACAACGGGCGTGATATATCACACCTTTCGATGTACATGTTAGCTCCTTCCAAATTTTATATACTCTTGATCCATCTGAGTTCTCAAAGGTGGTACTTCTTATATGATATTTACACGCTTTACATGAGGCACATGGAAAAAATCCCTTTACTTCTCCTTTATTACTTGCTATTGAAAGGCTTGAATAATGACTGTGCACCAATATATCATTCAAATTCCTTGACCGTTTTGGCGTTAGCAGTGGATAATTTGGTAAAACATTTTTTAATATTGGGTCAGACTGTAATATCCCCCAATGTTTTCTCATGATTGAGACCAGTTCAGGCCATTGTTTGTTATACTCTGTGATAAATCTCACCTGATTGGTCATCTCTGTCTCATTCTTCTTCTTATTATTATACAGCAATTCTTCTCTGGGGAGCCTCGATGCATTTTTAAATCCTTTCTTAATTTGCCTGTTGCTGTATCCTCGATCATGCAGTCTACAAGCAAGATCCCCTGCTTGTTCAAAAAAATCTTCGTCAGTGGAGCAGATCCTCCTTATTCTCATAAATTGTCCTGTAGGGATCCCATTTAACGTGGACCTATGGTGAGCAGAAGAAGCAGATAACAGGGTATTCGTAGCTGTCGGTTTTCTGAATACGTTTGTTATTATTTTTCCATTGGGGAGCGCTTCTATCTTCAAATCGAGGAACTCCACTTTTCTACCGTAATTAAATGTTAATTTAATATTACGGTCGTTGTGATTTAATTTTTCCATTAATTTGCTCAAATTTTCCGTGGAGTCCTCCCAAATGAATAGAACGTCATCTATAAAACGGCTCCATCCCTGAATAGTTTCACTACCCAGAAACCCATCTCCCTGAAAAATCTCCCGCTCCCAAAACCCCATAAAAAGATTTGCGTAAGCGGGAGCACATTTTGCCCCCATGGCCGTCCCCTGTAATTGAACATAAATGTCCCCATTAAAAATGAAGACATTATGCTCCAGGACAAATCTTAATAACTCTAACAATAGTTCAATCAGGGGTGGATCTAGATTACTCTCATACAAATAATGAGCAGCCGCATTGAGGCCATCTTCATGTTTAATCGAGGAATACAAAGCCTCTACATCCGCTGTAACAAACACCGCTCCCTCTTCCAATTGCAAGCCATCCAACCTCTGCAGCATCATTGTAGTATCCTTTATATAAGAGGGTAAAGCCAAAACAAGGGGTTGGAGATAGAAATCAATCACAGCACAAACTATCTCACATAACCCCCCTATCCCCGACACTATCGGCCTTCCTGGGGGGTCCATCTGATCTTTATGTAATTTTGGTAGGATATAAAATGTGGCAAGCTTAGGTTGTAATTTACTCACCACTTCAACAAACTTTTTTGGAATAATCCCATCCTCGTAAGCTGTCTCAAGTATGCTGACTAGTTGTTGTTGAAATTTTGACAGAGGATTAAAACACAGTTTCTTGTTCTAGCAAGTAATAAAGGAGAAGTAAAGGGATTTTTTCCATGTGCCTCATGTAAAGCGTGTAAAAATCATATAAGAAGTACCACCTTTGAGAACTCAGATGGATCAAGAGTATATAAAATTTGGAAGGAGCTAACATGTACATCGAAAGGTGTGATATATCACGCCCGTTGTCCTTGCAATAAAATTTATATAGGGTTAACTATACGTGAACTGAGAGTGAGGACAAGAGAACATATTAGAGATATTGAAAAGTCAGGAACAATTGAGGATATCAGCTCTCTTAAAACCTTACCAAAGCATTTCAGAATGTATCACAACTGTGATCCTACAGGACTTAAGATCCAGGCAATTGACCAGGTGTGCCTGGGCCCCAGAGGGGGCAATCTCGGAAGGACATTAGCTCAAAAAGAAAGTAGGTGGATCTACTTACTAGGGACTATGGCCCCAAAAGGCCTTAATGAAAGTTTAGGGTTCAACGCATTTTTGTGAATAGAGGTCTCTATTGTATTGAGACTTGTAAGACTCAATATTATATTAGTCTTCCATGTTTTTCCTGTTTTTAATTGTTTGCGTATGTATGGTGTTTGTCTTGTTATTTACCATTGTTGTTTCTTTATCCCTAGTTATAGGAGTATCCGTATGTAGGAGATGTTCCTCACATAATACAAGATATCCTCTGCATTTTGAAGAATACGTAGATGTGAAGAATTATTGGAAATAATATCTTTCCGTATTATCACTTTGTGAATTATTCCTGTATTAATGGGTATTAATAAAATTGATAAAGTTAATATTGTTAAGTCAGTCTATGGATATTTACGTGTAATGGGACCTGGTCTCGTATATATATTGTTTTGTAAAAGATAATGTATATTTAGGAGTGGGGGATTAGTGTTTATATATCACTTAATGCACCTTATATAATTGTGTATCAGAGTATTTATTTATTTTCACTTATGTATTTATTATGAATATCTTGTGTATTCATTTTTGTATATTTATAATGTTTGATTAAATAATCATTATGTATTTGTTAGAGTACTATATGCTAGCACTTTTATCATGTAGCACTAGGGATTAATCTATGAAGTTTTAATGGTTGTAGTTCACGTCTCATAGATTTTAGTTGTTCTATTATAAAATACAAAGATTTCGGCGTCCGGTTGACGCATGCGCCTTTGGGAATGCCCCTGTGACTTCTTGCTCCGCTCACATTAGGCGACGCAGAGCGTGACACGCTCTGCGTTCCAGGCGCGGAGGAAATGAGGTCACGGTTCACGATAGGGGAAGTTCGTCATTGGCGCATGCGCAGATGCAAGCCGGGTACGCCGACATCAAAATCAGCTGTGGACGGCAGTATATAGAGAGCAGGAGATGCAGCGTACATGCAGACCCCCATGTTGAGGAAGCCACGGAGGCGAAACGGCGCTGTCGGGGCTACTGGTGTGCGGACAGGACAGGAAGCATAATATATGTAAGTTGCATAGGACGTTAGCCCAGTATGATATAGCCAATACTAATGGTTTTGTGTGCCATTTATGCAGGTTGTAATAGTGATCAGAGCCGGGTAGGATACAGCCGTTAAGAGATATTTGTCTCATGGTACTGCTAATTAGAACTATGTATTATAGTGGCTACTGGCAAGTGTTTTATCTGCCGGCTATGAAGGCTGTGTTAGGCGGCTCTGCCATATCTTTTGCACAGGACACTTTTCTAGATTAAAGCATGCAGTTTAGAGATTGATGGGGCTGTGATAGCCTATATACTAATAATATCTGTATGTTTTTCCGAGAATATTTACTAGACTTTTCTTCGATATTTAAGTATGTCCTTACCATTAATATCCTGTATAGGTAAATAGGGTGCGTTTTGTGGCTTTATATAATTTAAAAGCTAAAATACTCTGTCCTGTTGGCTATCAGTATTTTATGAGTGTCCTTGTCTTGTTTTTTTATTTTTTATCTTAAATAAAGTGTATATGATTTTATATCTGCTTATGCCTCTTTTTCACCTACAAATATGTATGGTGGTTGTGAATAAGTATTGGTTTTGGAGGTGGCTAGTCCACTAGTGGATTGTGGTTATGTATAAGACTTTTGTTCTGTTCTCTAACAGATTATCCGCAACATTTATGATGGACCTGAGAGCTAGGGAGACCACCTGGCGGTCCAAGGTTTCTGATCTTTTCAAGCAAGGAGCTTCATCTGTTTCACAAGATTTTACGGTGGAAAATAGAGACCTTTCTTTGCAATACAGAAATGCGATTCACAGAAAAACTAAATTATGGTGGAATAAGGCCACTTTAGAGAACTATTTTGCCCAAAACATTGTTCCTAGGGGCTTGAGAGTACAAGTATACCCTTCTTTTGAATTGGAGGATCCTGAGTTAATTCAAAGGTGGCGTAAGGCAGCAATCACATGCTCCTTGGAGTTTATTAAGATCATAATAGACAAAAATACTATGAGCATTACTGCATTGGATGCGGACATTGAGGAATTACATAAAAATATTAAGAAGCAATTGGCTGCTGACAAAATGGAGAGTTTTATTAAAAGTATTGAAAAAGACATTGATAAGTGGGAAAATGAAATTAGTGAACTCAAAGTAAAAAAATTTGCGAGAGATACAGCAGATTTTGAAGCAGATAAAATCTTCAAATGGCAGCTTCCAAAAAAGAATTCGAAAGTGGGTGGAGGTAACTATAAAAGTTCAGGAAGAGAACGGGCCTCATTTGCTGAGAGTAGTACCTCTTGCAGTGAGGCAGAAAGCTCAAGCGAGCAGTACATGCGTACAAGGAATAATACTCGAGGGAACAATGAAAGAAAGCATTATCATGACTTTTTCAGCAATAGGAAGATGAACAAAAAGCAGAATGATAAAGCAAAGGTAATCAATTTATCGGATCATGTTCTCAGTGTATCGCAATTAAAAGTACTGGAAAAAGGTTTGACGTTTTCTCCCTCCTCTCATCTAGACAAATTTCAAGTAGTCAAGGATGTGCATCTATTTGCCCGCAAAATTTTACTCCAAAGACTACACTATAGGAGTGATGTGGGTAATATGGACTACAGTGATCTGGAATTGGAAACCCTAAATAATTTGGAAGAACTACTGAAGGAGAATGAGGGATGTGAAGAGGGTAAGTTCCCCATTCATCTCATGGGCAAATCAAAAACATTTCCAAGCCTTAGTACATGCTCGGCTGTGGAAATATTTACAAGACTGGTAGTGGAGGAAGTTGAAAATTTACCATCAATCCCCAATTGGGTTTCCAATATGAGTATTGATGATGGAAAAGCGTTGAAAGAATTACAATCCCTAGATGACATTGTGATAAAAAAGGCGGATAAGGGGGGTAATACAGTTTTATGGCCAAAGAGGTTATATGAAAAGCAAGCAAATAAGATTCTTAATAATAAGGGATGCTACAAGAAACTGTGTTTTAATCCTCTGTCAAAATTTCAACAACAACTAGTCAGCATACTTGAGACAGCTTACGAGGATGGGATTATTCCAAAAAAGTTTGTTGAAGTGGTGAGTAAATTACAACCTAAGCTTGCCACATTTTATATCCTACCAAAATTACATAAAGATCAGATGGACCCCCCAGGAAGGCCGATAGTGTCGGGGATAGGGGGGTTATGTGAGATAGTTTGTGCTGTGATTGATTTCTATCTCCAACCCCTTGTTTTGGCTTTACCCTCTTATATAAAGGATACTACAATGATGCTGCAGAGGTTGGATGGCTTGCAATTGGAAGAGGGAGCGGTGTTTGTTACAGCGGATGTAGAGGCTTTGTATTCCTCGATTAAACATGAAGATGGCCTCAATGCGGCTGCTCATTATTTGTATGAGAGTAATCTAGATCCACCCCTGATTGAACTATTGTTAGAGTTATTAAGATTTGTCCTGGAGCATAATGTCTTCATTTTTAATGGGGACATTTATGTTCAATTACAGGGGACGGCCATGGGGGCAAAATGTGCTCCCGCTTACGCAAATCTTTTTATGGGGTTTTGGGAGCGGGAGATTTTTCAGGGAGATGGGTTTCTGGGTAGTGAAACTATTCAGGGATGGAGCCGTTTTATAGATGACGTTCTATTCATTTGGGAGGACTCCACGGAAAATTTGAGCAAATTAATGGAAAAATTAAATCACAACGACCGTACTATTAAATTAACATTTAATTACGGTAGAAAAGTGGAGTTCCTCGATTTGAAGATAGAAGCGCTCCCCAATGGAAAAATAATAACAAACGTATTCAGAAAACCGACAGCTACGAATACCCTGTTATCTGCTTCTTCTGCTCACCATAGGTCCACGTTAAATGGGATCCCTACAGGACAATTTATGAGAATAAGGAGGATCTGCTCCACTGACGAAGATTTTTTTGAACAAGCAGGGGATCTTGCTTGTAGACTGCATGATCGAGGATACAGCAACAGGCAAATTAAGAAAGGATTTAAAAATGCATCGAGGCTCCCCAGAGAAGAATTGCTGTATAATAATAAGAAGAAGAATGAGACAGAGATGACCAATCAGGTGAGATTTATCACAGAGTATAACAAACAATGGCCTGAACTGGTCTCAATCATGAGAAAACATTGGGGGATATTACAGTCTGACCCAATATTAAAAAATGTTTTACCAAATTATCCACTGCTAACGCCAAAACGGTCAAGGAATTTGAATGATATATTGGTGCACAGTCATTATTCAAGCCTTTCAATAGCAAGTAATAAAGGAGAAGTAAAGGGATTTTTTCCATGTGCCTCATGTAAAGCGTGTAAATATCATATAAGAAGTACCACCTTTGAGAACTCAGATGGATCAAGAGTATATAAAATTTGGAAGGAGCTAACATGTACATCGAAAGGTGTGATATATCACGCCCGTTGTCCTTGCAATAAAATTTATATAGGTTAACTATACGTGAACTGAGAGTGAGGACAAGAGAACATATTAGAGATATTGAAAAGTCAGGAACAATTGAGGATATCAGCTCTCTTAAAACCTTACCAAAGCATTTCAGAATGTATCACAACTGTGATCCTACAGGACTTAAGATCCAGGCAATTGACCAGGTGTGCCTGGGCCCCAGAGGGGGCAATCTCGGAAGGACATTAGCTCAAAAAGAAAGTAGGTGGATCTACTTACTAGGGACTATGGCCCCAAAAGGCCTTAATGAAAGTTTAGGGTTCAACGCATTTTTGTGAATAGAGGTCTCTATTGTATTGAGACTTGTAAGACTCAATATTATATTAGTCTTCCATGTTTTTCCTGTTTTTAATTGTTTGCGTATGTATGGTGTTTGTCTTGTTATTTACCATTGTTGTTTCTTTATCCCTAGTTATAGGAGTATCCGTATGTAGGAGATGTTCCTCACATAATACAAGATATCCTCTGCATTTTGAAGAATACGTAGATGTGAAGAATTATTGGAAATAATATCTTTCCGTATTATCACTTTGTGAATTATTCCTGTATTAATGGGTATTAATAAAATTGATAAAGTTAATATTGTTAAGTCAGTCTATGGATATTTACGTGTAATGGGACCTGGTCTCGTATATATATTGTTTTGTAAAAGATAATGTATATTTAGGAGTGGGGGATTAGTGTTTATATATCACTTAATGCACCTTATATAATTGTGTATCAGAGTATTTATTTATTTTCACTTATGTATTTATTATGAATATCTTGTGTATTCATTTTTGTATATTTATAATGTTTGATTAAATAATCATTATGTATTTGTTAGAGTACTATATGCTAGCACTTTTATCATGTAGCACTAGGGATTAATCTATGAAGTTTTAATGGTTGTAGTTCACGTCTCATAGATTTTAGTTGTTCTATTATAAAATACAAAGATTTCGGCGTCCGGTTGACGCATGCGCCTTTGGGAATGCCCCTGTGACTTCTTGCTCCGCTCACATTAGGCGACGCAGAGCGTGACACGCTCTGCGTTCCAGGCGCGGAGGAAATGAGGTCACGGTTCACGATAGGGGAAGTTCGTCATTGGCGCATGCGCAGATGCAAGCCGGGTACGCCGACATCAAAATCAGCTGTGGACGGCAGTATATAGAGAGCAGGAGATGCAGCGTACATGCAGACCCCCATGTTGAGGAAGCCACGGAGGCGAAACGGCGCTGTCGGGGCTACTGGTGTGCGGACAGGACAGGAAGCATAATATATGTAAGTTGCATAGGACGTTAGCCCAGTATGATATAGCCAATACTAATGGTTTTGTGTGCCATTTATGCAGGTTGTAATAGTGATCAGAGCCGGGTAGGATACAGCCGTTAAGAGATATTTGTCTCATGGTACTGCTAATTAGA
Organism: Ranitomeya imitator; assembly: GCF_032444005.1. NCBI lineage: Eukaryota > Metazoa > Chordata > Amphibia > Anura > Dendrobatidae > Ranitomeya > Ranitomeya imitator. The sequence continues at coordinate 685,893,535 of NC_091285.1, forward strand.
ACTATGTATTATAGTGGCTACTGGCAAGTGTTTTATCTGCCGGCTATGAAGGCTGTGTTAGGAGGCTCTGCCATATCTTTTGCACAGGACACTTTTCTAGATTAAAGCATGCAGTTTAGAGATTGATGGGGCTGTGATAGCCTATATACTAATAATATCTGTATGTTTTTCCGAGAATATTTACTAGACTTTTCTTCGATATTTAAGTATGTCCTTACCATTAATATCCTGTATAGGTAAATAGGGTGCGTTTTGTGGCTTTATATAATTTAAAAGCTAAAATACTCTGTCCTGTTGGCTATCAGTATTTTATGAGTGTCCTTGTCTTGTTTTTTTATTTTTTATCTTAAATAAAGTGTATATGATTTTATATCTGCTTATGCCTCTTTTTCACCTACAAATATGTATGGTGGTTGTGAATAAATAACTGTTGAAAATTTTGTAAACAATTTCCTATTAGTGTCTTTCCACCCGTCTCAAGCAAAATAGTGGAAAAACACTAGATAGGATAACCTAGAGGAGGGTTTTTGGGCCTTGCAGCGCTGTTTTCGGCTGTCTGCACGGTCTCCGTGTGATTTAAACTAGCTCTGTAGCCCGATCTGCACAAAAAAAAAAAAGTAAAGTTCACCAAACACCACTTAACACTTGTGTAGGCCACATTTTATCAATAATAAAGTCTAGTCCACACTTTACAACATTAGTGTTTCTTACACCTGTTAGGAGGAGCATTTCAGGAATAAGCACACTAAGGCCTTAGTACTTTTCTGCTTATCTTTATTTGTCAACCAAGATGAAGAGGGCAGGGAGTAAGGGTCGTGGGTGTGGGCGTGGAGCAGGGAGAGGAGCAGGGAGAGGACGTGGTGATTCTGTGCCTGCTGCGGGCACCGGTGACTCATCATCACCCAGTTTCAGCAGGGAACAGTCCTTCATGCGCAGCTTTGTCGGAGAGCGCCGTGCACCGCTGCTGCGTGAAGATCAAATTGAAGCCGTTGTCGGATGGATGGCAGCTAACGCATCGATTTCAATGAGTGCCACATCCTCTCAGGCACAGACCACTGGAGAGCAGCCATCTGTCTCTTCACCACCTGCCAAATTGGCCAGGCAGTCAGAGAGCCCAGGACAGGAGCCGTCTCTACTTCTGTTCTCTGAATCTCTTGGCTTGGAAACAGGGGGCCAGCCAAGCAGTATTGGAGAAATGGAAGAAGAGGCAGTGTGCAGTAATGCCCAACAGCTTTGTCTCTCTGACTCTGAAGAGGCGGGTGGGTCAGTGCCTGTGGTGACCACAGCGCAGTACGCATCTGATGATGAAACTCAGGTGCCGCCTACTGGTGCGTACTGTGCTGCCGAGACTACCCAGGAGGAGCAGTTGGTGGCAGAGGGTAGTGGAGATGATGAGGTCCTTGACCCATCGTGGCGTGAGGAACAGGAAGGTGGTGGGAGCAGCTCAGAGGAAGAGATTCCCCTAACGGGCCAAAGAGGGAGAGGGAGGGGGAAGACTGCGGAGCCTGTAGCCTCCACTTTGGCACCAGTTAGGAGCCTGTCTCTTTCAAAAGCCAAAAAGGGCACTCCCAAGACTTGCAGTGCCTGGTCCTTTTTTGACACAGTTGCAGATGACATTTGTTTTGTCAAATGCAAGCTGTGTCATCAGAAAGTAAAAAGAGGTAAAAGTGTCAGCAACCTCAATACCACAAATATGTGGAAACATGTGCGGACCAGGCACGCGGTGGAGTTACAAAAACACACTGAAGACCTAGGCCAACCAACAGCGGCAGCTACCACCTCTTCAGCTCGTGTTGCCTCTTCCTCCAGCTCACGCACAGCTGGTTCGGCTTCCTCCTTGGATCGCCATGGAAGAACCTCTGGCACTGTTGTCCAGAGACCTAGTGTAATTCCACCCACAGCACCACATTCCCAGTCATCCTCACACTCCCAGCCTAGTCTACAGCCATCGGTAGTACAGGCATGGGAGAAAAGGCAGGCATTCTCGGCAAACCACCCCCGAGCACAGGCTCTGAATGCAGGCATTGCCAAACTTCTGTCACTGGAAATGCTCTCATTCAGGCTGGTGGAGACTGACAGCTTCCGTGACTTGATGGCATTGGCAGTCCCACAGTACAAGGTGCCCAGCCGCTTTTACTTCAGCAGGCAAGCTGTCCCTGCCCTGCACAAGCATGTGGAGGGACAAATCAAACATGCGCTACTGAACGCCGTCAGTAGCAAGGTCCACCTCACCACCGATGCGTGGACCAGTCAACATGGACAGGGGTGATACCTTTCCGTCACTGCCCATTGGGTTAATGTTGTTGAGCCGGGTACAGACCGTGCGAGTGGCGCAGGACGTGTCCTGCCCACTCCAAGGATTGCAGGAATCCAGTCTGTACGCATTGACTCCTCCTCTTACACCAGTTCCTCAGATTCATCGCTGCAGGATCCGTCACAGTCCACCTCCACATGGACCCTTGAACGTTTACCTGTTACGACTGACATGAGCACAGCCGTGGCCAAACGTCAGCAGGCCGTCTTGAAATTAGTTTCTTTGGGGAATCGAAGCCACACAGCGCAGGAGCTCTGGAATGCCCTAAAGCAGGAGAGCGATGTGTGGATTGTGCCAGCGAATCTCCAGCCAGGCATGGTAGTGTGTGACAATGGCCGAAATCTGGTGGCAGCTTTAGGCCTTGGCAACCTCACTCACATCCCATGTCTGGCACATGTGCTCAATTTGGTTGTGCAGAGTTTTCTGAGGGACTATCCGGATCTTGATGCACTTCTGCACAAGGCCCGCCTAGAGTGTGCTCACTTGCGGCGTTCCAGCTTGGCAAGATCCCGCATTGCTGCTCTGCAGCGTCGGTTTCGCCTTCCTGAATATCGCATCATATGTGACCTACCTACCAGGTGGAATTCCACGTTACATATGTTGGAGCGGTTATGTGAGCAGCAGCAAGCAGTAATGGAGTACCAGCTGCATCAGGCGCAAAAAAGTCGCGGTCAGCGCCGCTCAGACTTCACAATCACAGAGTGGGCCACTATGAAGGACGTCTGCCAGGTTTTGCGTCCTTTCGATTATTCCACGCGGATGGCAAGTGCAGATGATGCACTAGTCAGCATGACTGTCCCCCTTATCTGCCTGCTTCAAGAAACCCTGCAAGGGATAAGGGATGATGTGGAAGAGGTGGAGGATGAGGAGTCACCTTTTCCATCAGCTTCTGGACAGTCAGCGCCACGTGGTTCCTCACAAAGGGGTCGGCAGGGGACCCTTTGTGAGGAGGATGAGGAGGAGTCAATGGACAAGGAAGAGCTACGTCCAGAGGAAGGAGTTACACCATTGTCCAGTGGTCAGTGTGTACAGCGAGGGTGGGGTGATGAAGAGCGGACAGAGATCATGTCTCAAGCAGGGGACAGCGTTTCTGGGCCAGTTGGCAGTCTGCAGCACATGGTTGAGTTCATGTTGCAGTGCCTGAGAGACGACCGCCGCATCGACCACATTCTCAATGTGCCTGATTATTGGGTGTACGCCCTCCTCAATCCTCGCTACTGTGACAATGTCCAAAACCTCATCCCGGCGTTGACACGGGAGCATAAAATGCGGGAGTACCATGACACACTGGTGAATTCCATCATCTTCTCCAGTCCAACTGAGAGGAATGCTGCTAGTGCTTTACAAAGCAGCTCAGTGCGTCGAGGCAGTGGAGGAGGAGGCTCTGCACAAAGAGGGAGCAGAAGCAGTGCCTCTGCCCAAGGCAAGCCAAGTATGGCACAACTGTGGAAAACTTTTGTGTGCCCACCCCAAATGTCTACACCATCACTGGCGGCTCCAGTCAGCAGGAGGCAACGGTTCCGTCAGATGGTGACAGACTACATGGCTTGCCCTCTTACTGTACTCCCAGACGGCTCTTCCCCGTTCAAGTTTTGGGTCTCTAAGCTGGATACATGGCCAGAGCTAAGCCAGTATGCATTGGAGGTGCTGGCTTGCCCTGCGGCTAGTGTCTTATCGGAACGTGTCTTTAGTGCCGCAGGTGGTGTACTAACAGACCGTCGCATGCGACTATCCTCCGATAACGTTGACCGGCTTACTTTCCTGAAAATGAACCAGGCCTGGATCTCGCAGGAATTTGCCACACCTCTGCCTGATTAAGTAATTGGGTGTCATCCAGGTCTCCTGATGTGTTCATCTTTCTACCACCTGAACTGCTATTCCTGGGCTCCAACACCGCCAGTTGCGGCTCAGAAGTGCAGGCTGCACAGTCTAAACATACGACCCAGTGTTATTGGGTTTCAGTAACGTCAGCTGATCCCCAGCTGTGTAGCCGGCAATGTGTCCTGCGACCGCCACGCTGGCACAACAACCTAAATGTAAGGGAACCTGCCCCCCCCCTCGGCGTTTGTTACTGAAAGAGCCATCTTGTGCAGCAGTAATGTTGCACAAGGAAAAGGTAGCTCTTTTATTTTAGCTCCTTGCACACGCAGAACTTAACACTTATAAAATGTGTTCACTGATACCGTTATACCGTCCCGGAGCTGGGACTTTCCTTCATAATGTGACGCAGCACAGCCGTCATTCCTACCCCCTTGGTGCCATGCGCTGCCTCCTCAGCGTTGTTTTAAGCTGTCACGGAGCCTGCGCTGTTCTGTTATCCCTTGGCCATGGCCAGTTTGCGCTGCCTGTCTTCTGACATAATTTGGTGTCAGGATGGCTGCGCCTGTGCGCCCGCGCTGCCCGAGAACCCGCCTCGCAGTGTCTTCTGATTGAATAACACTGCGAGCCTGGGATCCATGGGCATGCGCAGTGCATATCTTCACCTCGGGCTCTTGCCCATCTCCCTCCGCCTTCTTTAGACTGTGCGCCGTCAGCTGATCCCTAATAGCATGCCACGGCCGTGACGCCGCACAGTCTGAAGAAGAGGGAAGGAGGGGAGTGAGAGTCGAGGATATGCACTGTGCATGTCCATGGATCCAAGGCCCGCAGTGGGATTACAATAGACGACACTGCGAGGTGAGATCTGGAGCAGCGTGGACGCACAGGCACTGACAGCCTGACACCAAATTATGTCAGAAGACAGCCAGCGCTAATTGGGCATGGCCGAGGGATAACAGAACAGCGCAGGCTCCGTGACAGCTTAAAACAACGCTGAGGAGGCAGCGCATGGCACCAAGGGGATAGGAATGACAGCTGTGCTGCGTCCAATTACGAAGGAAATTCCCACCTCCGGGACGGTTTTACGGTATAAGGGGACACATTTTTAGTGTTTACTTCTGTGTTTGCAAGGAGCATAATTAAAAGAGCAACCTTTTCCTTTTGCATCCTTAGTGCTGCACAAGATGGCTCTTTCAGCTACAAACGTCTTGGGGGGGGGTTAAAGGTTCCCTTTCAACTTGCTCCAATCAGGCTTCGGCCTACACTCTGTTCCTCTGCTCCTCCTGCTGTCCCTGGGCTCTAACACCGCCAGTTGGTGCCTGGAAGTGCTGTCTGCACAGTCAACAGTCGCTCCTCTGTTATTGGGGTTCAGTAACGTCAGCTGATCCCCAGCTGTGTGTGCGGCAATACCTCCAATCTGCTCCTCCTGCTGTCCCTGGGCTCTAACACCGCCAGTTGGTGCCTGGAAGTGCTGTCTGCACAGTCAACAGTCGCTCCTCTGTTATTGGGGTTCAGTAACGTCAGCTGATCCCCAGCTGTGTGTGCGGCAATACCTCCAGTCTGCTCCTCCTGCTGTCCCTGGGCTCTAACACCGCCAGTTGGTGCCTGGAAGTGCTGTCTGCACAGTCAACAGTCGCTCCTCTGTTATTGGGGTTCAGTAACGTCAGCTGATCCCCAGCTGTGTGTGCGGCAATACCTCCAATCTGCTCCTCCTGCTGTCCCTGGGCTCTAACACCGCCAGTTGGTGCCTGGAAGTGCTGTCTGCACAGTCAACAGTCGCTCCTCTGTTATTGGGGTTCAGTAACGTCAGCTGATCCCAGCTGTGTGTGCGGCAATACCACCAATCTGCTCCTCCTGCTGTCCCTGGGCTCTAACACCGCCAGTTGGTGCCTGGAAGTGCTGTCTGCACAGTCAACAGTCGCTCCTCTGTTATTGGGGTTCAGTAACGTCAGCTGATCCCCAGCTGTGTGTGCGGCAATACCTCCAATCTGCTCCTCCTGCTGTCCCTGGGCTCTAACACCGCCAGTTGGTGCCTGGAAGTGCTGTCTGCACAGTCAACAGTCGCTCCTCTGTTATTGGGGTTCAGTAACGTCAGCTGATCCCCAGCTGTGTATCCAGCAACGTGTCATGCGACCGCCACGCTGGCACAACTAAAATGTAAGGGGACCTGTCCCCCCCCCCCCTAGGCGTTTGTTACTGAAAGAGCCACCTTGTGCAGCACTAATACTGCACAAGGAAAAGGTCGCTCTTGAAATTATGCTCCTTGCAAACGCTGAACTACACACTCATGTAATGTGTCCCCTCACACCGTCCAACCGTCCCGGAGGTGGGACTTTCCTTTGTAATGTTTCAAAAACCTGACCTGCACATCCAAACATAGACTGAGTGTGAACAGGTGCTGAACCCAGAGTCGCCAACTCGTATATAGTTAAGTAAAAAGGGCAGCACACTGCAGCGCCAAAACATGCAAACTTGAAAACACGAAATTTGAACTGCATTACTGCACTAGAAATATGAAAAATGAGAGCTTTTAGCGCATAAAAATGGCCATATTTATGTGTACCTCGTAGCCACTTTACGGCATCTCTCTTATACGAGGTCCTACGCTTGACCTACCTCATTGAGAATAAACGTCTCCATCTGAACGGGTACATGTGAAACCTCTTCTTGGACTCAAATTCTCACTCTCTGTGGAGGGGTATTAGACCTACTATAATTAAAACACCTGTGGCTAGGAGGCGGGAGTGCACGATCAGAAGGCTAGAGAATACATTTCAAAAACCTGACCTGCACATCCAAACATAGACTGAGTGTGAACAGGTGCTGAACCCAGAGTTGCCAACTCGTATATAGTTAAGTAAAAAGGGCAGCACACTGCAGCGCCAAAACATGCAAACTTGAAAACACGAAATTTGAACTGCATTACTGCACTAGCTCTAAAAGCTCTCATTTTTCATATTTCTAGTGCAGTAATGCAGTTCAAATTTCGTGTTTTCAAGTTTGCATGTTTTGGCGCTGCAGTGTGCTGCCCTTTTTACTTAACTATATACGAGTTGGCGACTCTGGGTTCAGCACCTGTTCACACTCAGTCTATGTTTGGATGTGCAGGTCAGGTTTTTGAAATGTATTCTCTAGCCTTCTGATCGTGCACTTCCGCCTCCTAGCCACAGGTGTTTTAATTATAGTAGGTCTAATACCCCTCCACAGAGAGTGAGAATTTGAGTCCAAGAAGAGGTTTTTACATGTACCCGTTCAGATGGAGACGTTTATTCTCAATGAGGTAGGTCAAGCGTAGGACCTCGTATAAGAGAGATGCCGTAAAGTGGCTACGAGGTACACATAAATATGGCCATTTTTATGCGCTAAAAGCTCTCATTTTTCATATTTCTAGTGCAGTAATGCAGTTCAAATTTCATGTTTTCAAGTTTGCATGTTTTGGCGCTGCAGTGTGCTGCCCTTTTTACTTAACTATATACGAGTTGGCAACTCTGGGTTCAGCACCTGTTCACACTCAGTCTATGTTTGGATGTGCAGGTCAGGTTTTTGAAATGTATTCTCTAGCCTTCTGATCGTGCACTCCCGCCTCCTAGCCACAGGTGTTTTAATTATAGTAGGTCTAATACCCCTCCACAGAGAGTGAGAATTTGAGTCCAAGAAGAGGTTTCACATGTACCCGTTCAGATAGAGACGTTTATTCTCAATGAGGTAGGTCAAGCGTAGGACCTCGTATAAGAGAGATGCCGTAAAGTGGCTACGAGGTACACATAAATATTGCCATTTTTATGCGCTAAAAGCTCTCATTTTTCATATTTCTAGTGCAGTAATGCAGTTCAAATTTCGTGTTTTCAAGTTTGCATGTTTTGGCGCTGCAGTGTGCTGCCCTTTTTACTTAACTATATACGAGTTGGCGACTCTGGGTTCAGCACCTGTTCACACTCAGTCTATGTTTGGATGTGCAGGTCAGGTTTTTGAAATGTATTCTCTAGCCTTCTGATCGTGCACTCCTGCCTCCTAGCCACAGGTGTTTTAATTATAGTAGGTCTAATACCCCTCCACAGAGAGTGAGAATTTGAGTCCAAGAAGAGGTTTCACATGTACCCGTTCAGATGGAGACGTTTATTCTCAATGAGGTAGGTCAAGCGTAGGACCTCGTATAAGAGAGATGCCGTAAAGTGGCTACGAGGTACACATAAATATGGCCATTTTTATGCGCTAAAAGCTCTCATTTTTCATATTTCTAGTGCAGTAATGCAGTTCAAATTTCGTGTTTTCAAGTTTGCATGTTTTGGCGCTGCAGTGTGCTGCCCTTTTTACTTTCCTTTGTAATGTGACGCAGCACAGCCGTCATTGCTACCCCCTTGGCACCGTGCGCTGCCTCCTTAGCGTTGTTTGATTCCGTCATGGACCCTGCGCTGTTATGTTATCCCTTGGCCATGCACAGTTTGCGCTGCCCGTCCTCTGACATCATTTGTTGTCGTCCTAGCTGCGCCTGTGCGTCCACGCTGCCCGAAATCCCACCTCGCAGTGTCGTCTAATGTGATTCCACAGTGGGCCTGGTATCCATGGCCATGCGCAGTGCATATACTAGCCTCTCACTCCCCTTCTTCACGCTTCTTCAGACTAGGCGGCGTCAGCTGATCCCTAATAGCATGCCATGGCCGTGACGCCGCACAGTCTGAAGAAGCAGGAAGGAGGTGAGTGAGAGGCGATGATATGCACTGCGCATGCCCATGGATCCCTGGCCCGCAGTGGGATTACATTAGATGACACTGCGAGGTTGGATCTCGGGCAGCTTGGACGCACAGGCACTGCCAGCCTGACACCTAAATGATGTCAGAAGACGGGCACCGCTAACTGTGCATGGCCAAGGGATAACATTACAGCGCGGGCTCCATGACAGAACCAAACAACGTTGAGGAGGTGGCGCACGGCACCAAGGGGGTTGGAATGACGGCTGTGCTGTGTCACATTACAAAGGAAAGTCCCACTTCCGGGACGGTTTGACGGTGTGAGGGGACACATTATATGAGTGTGTACTTCAGCGTTTGCAAGGAGCATAATTTTAGGAGCCACCATTTTCCATGTGCAGTATTGCTGCTGTACAAGATGGCTCTTTCAGCAACAAATGCCTGGGGGGGGGTTAAAGGTTCCCTTTCAACTTGCTCCACTGCAGGCTTCGGCCTACAATCTGCTCCTCTTTGATTCCCTGGGTTTCAACACTGTCAGTTGCCACCTGGAAGTGTTGTCTACACAGAAAAAACACTAGCTGATGTGTCAGTGGGATTCAGCACCGCCAGCTGTTCCCCTGCTGTGTAGTCGGCAACATGTCCAGCACAAGCCACGCTGGCACAACAGAACAAAAGCTGCCACCAGTGCAGGCTTCAGCCTACACTCTGCTCCTCTCCTCCTCCTGCTGACCATGGGCTCTAACACCGCCAGTTTTTGCCCGGAACTGCTAGCTGCACAGAGAAAAACACCAGCCAATGTGTTATTGGGGTTCAGCACTGCCAGCTGTTCCCCTGCTGTGTAGCCGGCAACGTGACCTGCAAACGCCACGCAGGCACATGAACTGAAATTAAAGGGACCCTGCCACCCACCCCAAGGTGTTTCTATGTATAACAGCTACCTAGTACAGCAGTAATGCTGCATTTGTACAAGGTGGCTGACGTTTTCTCCTTGCCAACGTGGAACTCAACACATACAAAATTTGTCTCATTGAGACCATTCCACTGTCCCTGAGGTGTGACTTTCCTTTCTAATGGTACGCAGCACCACCCTTGGTAGCGCTGCCCGTCTTCTGACATCATTGGTTGGCTGCCTGTGCCTGTGCGTCCACCCTGCCCGACACAACCCCCCTCGTTGTCTCATATATTTTGCCTGCGAGGGTGTGATTGATGGGCATGTGCAGTGCATATGTTCGCCTGGCTTAACTCATCTCCTTCCGCCTTCTTCAGACTGTGCGGCCTCATGGCCGTGGTAGGCGATAAGGGATCAGCTGAGGCCGCCCAGTCTGAAGCAGGTGTAAGGACATGTGTGAGCGGCAAACATATTTACTGCACAAGGCCACGAATCCCAGCCACGCAGTGTGAATTTTTGAAAACACACTGCGGGTCTGGGATTCATGGCCATTGCTAACCGCACTGGCCAACATGAAATGAGGTGAGAAGACAGGCAGCGCTCACAGCGCATGGCCAAGGGATCACAATAGCGCAGACTCCTGTACAGCAAATAACAATGCTCAGGAGGCTGCACCCAGCACCAAGGCGTTATGTATGTGCACCTGTGCTGCGTCTCCTTAAAAACACAAGTCACGCCTACAAGTCACGCCTCCAATACAGTTCTACTGTTCAATGGGCTAAATTGTGTACGTCTTTCATTCTGCGTGTGCAATGAGCAAAACTTAAAGAGCAACCTTTCACTTGTGGAGCTTTACTGCTGCACAAGGTGTGGCTCTTCAACATTGTACCACCTGAGGGTGGGTTAAAGGTTACTTTTGAAATTGGTTCAATTAGGCTTCGGCCTAAACTCTGCTCCTCCTGCAGACCCTGTGCTGTAACTACGCCAGTTGGGGCACGGAAGTGCTGGCTGCACAGAGAAAAACACCCACCATTGTGTCAGTGGGGTTCAGCACCGCCAGCTGTTCCCCTGCTGTGTAGCCGGCATCATGTCCAGCACAAGACACGCTGGCACAACAGACCAAAAGCTGCCACCAGTGCAGGCTTCGGCCTACACTCTGCTCCTCTCCTCCTCCTGCTGACCCTGGGCTATAACACCGCCAGTTGTAGCCTGGAAGTGCTAGCTGCACAGAGAAAAACACCAGGCAATGTGTTAGTTGGGTTCAGCACCGCCAGCTGTTCCCCTGCTGTGTAGCCGGCATCGTGTCAAGCACAAGCCACGCTGGCACAACAGACCAAAAGCTGCCACCAGTGCAGGCTTCGGCCTACACTTTGCTCCTCTCCTCCTCCTGCTGACCCTGGGCTCAAACACCGCCAGTTTTTGCCCGGACGTGCTAGCTGCACAGAGAAAAACACCAGCCAGTGTGTCAGTGGGGTTCAGCACCGCCAGCTGTTCCCCTGCTGTGTAGCCGGCAACGTGTCCTGAAAACGCCATGCAGGCACCTGAACTGAAATTAAAGGGAACCTGTCCCCACCCCCCAGGTGTTTCTATGTATAACAGCCACCTAGTACAGCAGTACTGCTGCATTTGTACAAGGTGGCTGATTTTTTCTCCTTGCCCACGTTGAATTAAACACGTACAAAATGTGTCTCATTACAGACCATTACAATGTCCCTGAGGTGTGACTTACCTTTTCAATGACACGCAGCACCCCCCTTAGTAGCGCTGCCCGTCTTCTGACATCATTGGTTGGCTGCCTGTGCCTGTGCGTCCGCCCTGCCCGACACAACCCCCCTTGTTGTCTCATATATTTTGGCTGCGAGGGTGTAATTGATGGTCATGTGCAGTGCATATGTTCGCCTGTCTTAACTCATCTCCTTTCGCCTTCTTCAGACTGTGCGGCCTCATGGCCGTGGTAGGCGATAAGGGGTCAGCTGAGGCCGCCCAGTCTGAAGCAGGTGTAAGGACATGTGTGAGCGGTGAACATATTTACTGCGCAAGGCCACAAATCCCAGCTCTGTAGTGTGACTTTATTAAAAGACACTGCGGGTCTGGGATTCATGGCCATTGCTAACCGCACCGGCCAACATGAAATGAGGTGAGAAGACAGGCAGTGCTCACAGCGCATGGCCAAGGGATCACAATAGCGCAGACTCCTGTACAGCAAATAACAACTCTCTGGAGGCTGCGCCCAGCACCAAGGCGTTATTTATGTGCACCTGTGCTGCGTCTCCTTAAAAAGACAAGTCACGCCTCCAATACAGAACTGAACTACTGTTCAATGGGCTAAAATGTGCACGCCTTTCATTCTGCATGTGCAATGAGCAAAACTTAAAGAGCAACCTTTAACTTGTGGAGCTTTACTGCTGCACAAGGTGTGGCTCTTCAACATTGTAACACCTGAGGGTGGGTTAAAGGTTACCTTTGAAATTGGTTCAATTAGGCTTCAGCCTACACTCTGCTCCTCCTGCAGACCCTGGGCTCTAACTACGCCAGTTGGGGCCCAAAAGTGCTGGCTGCACAGAGAAAAACACCCGCCATTGTGTCAGTGGGGTTCAGCACCACCAGCTGTTCCCCTGCTGTGTAGCCGGCATCGTGTCCAGCACAAGCCACGCTGGCACAACAGACCATAAGCTGCCACCAGTGCAGGCTTCGGCCTACACTTTGCTCCTCTCCTCCTCCTGCTGACCCTGGGCTCTAACACCGCCAGTTTTTGCCCGGACGTGCTAGCTGCACAGAGAAAAACACCAGCCAATGTGTTAGTGGGGTTCAGCACCGCCAGCTGTGTTATGAAAGGTAATCAGTACCACAATGGACATAGAGGTCAGCGCACATACAGTGACCTGGCAATAACCAAAAAACAAGAACGAGCTCTGAGACGTGGGAACTCTGTTGACCGCAATCCCTAATCCTCTAAAACCACACTAAAGGCAGCCGTGGATTGCGCCTAACGCTCCCTATGCAACTCGGCACGGCGTGAGAATCTAGCTAGCCTAAAGATAGAAAATAAGCCTACCTTGCCTCAGAGAAATACCCCAAAGGAAAAGGCAGCCCCCACATATAATGACTGTGAGTTAAGATGAAAAGACAAACGTAGAGATGAAATAGATTTAGCAAAGTGAGGCCCAACTTTCTGAACAGAGCGAGGATAGGAAAGGTAACTTTGCGGTCAACACAAAACCCTACAAACAACCACGCAAAGGGGGCAAAAAGACCCTCCGTACCGAACTAACGGCACGGAGGTACACCCTCTGCGTCCCAGAGCTTCCAGCAAGCAGAAAAAAACAAATTGACAAGCTGGACAGAAAAAAACAGCAAACAAATAGCAAGAGGAACTTAGCTATGCAGAGCAGCAGGCCACAGGAACGATCCAGGAGAAAACAAGTCCAGTACTAGAACATTGACTGGAGGCCAGGATCAAAGCACTAGGTGGAGTTAAATAGAGCAGCACCTAACGACTTCACCACATCACCTGAGGAAGGAAACTCAGAAGCCGCAGTACCACTTTCCTCCACCAACGGAAGCTCACAGAGAGAACCAGCCGAAGTACCACTTGTGACCACAGGAGGGAGCTCTGCCACAGAATTCACAACAGTACCCCCCCTGTTGTGAATTCTGTGGCTGAGTTCACTTCTGTGGTCACAAGTGGTATTGCAGTCTCTGGGCTTCCTCCCTCAGGTGTTTTGGTGAGCTCGTTGGCTGCCTTGCTATTTAGCTCCACCTGAGTCTGTCTTCCTTGCTCCTTGTCAATGTTCCAGTGTTGGATCTGAGCTACTGCATCTTTCCTTGGGCCTGCTGCTCTGCTAGATAAGTGCTTCTAGTTTGTTTTCTGTTTTTTTCTGTCCAGCTTGCTATTGTCTTTTGCTGGAAGCTCTGAGAAGCAGAGGGGTGCACCGCCGTGCTGTTAGTTCGGCACGGTGGGTCTTTTTGCCCCTTTGCGTGGTTTTCGTTTTAGGGTTTTTTGTAGACTGCATAGTTCTCTTTGCTATCCTCGCTCTGTCTAGAATATCGGGCCTCACTTTGCTGAATCTATTTCATTCCTACGTTTGTCTTTTCATCTTGCTAACAGTCATTATATGTGGGGGGCTGCCTATTCCTTTGGGGTATTTCTCTGAGGTAAGTCAGGCTTGTATTTCTATCTTCAGGCTAGTCAGCTCCTCAGGCAGTGCCGAGTTGCATAGGTAGTTGATAGGCGCAATCCACTGCTGCTTCCAGTTGTGTGAGGATAGATCAGGTACTGCAGTCTACAGAGATTCCACGTCTCAGAGCTCGTCCTATTGTTTTGGGTTATTGCCAGATCTCTGTATGTGCGCTGATTACTGCACGCTGTGTTGCCTGATTGCCAGCCATAACAGTACAAGGAGCCTTTCAATGATTTCCAATAGAGGGAAAAAAGAAATCCTGACATCATTTTTTTTTCTTAGCTCTGTCTTCAGTCTTTTTTTTCCCCTAGACATTAGAGTGCTTCAGGACACAGCTGTGGACATGGATATTCAGGCTCTGTGCTCCTCAATGGATAATCTCGTTGTAAATGTACAAAAGATTCAAGATACTATTGATCAGAAATCGATGCTAGAACCAAGAATTCCGATTCCTGATTTGTTTTTTGGTGACAGAACTAAGTTCCTGAGCTTCAGAAATAATTGTAAGCTATTTTTGGCCTTGAAACCTCATTCTTCTGGTAATCCTATTCAACAGGTTTTGATTATTATTTCTTTTTTGCGCGGCGACCCACAGGACTGGGCGTTTTCTCTTGCACCAGGAGATTCTGCATTGAGTAATGTTGATGCATTTTTCCAGGCGCTTGGATTGCTTTACGATGAGCCTAATTCAGTGGATCAAGCTGAGAAAAATCTGCTGGCTTTATGCCAGGGTCAGGATGATGTAGAAGTATATTGTCAGAAATTTAGAAAATGGTCAGTACTCACTCTGTGGAATGAATCTGCACTAGCGGCTTTGTTCAGAAAGGGTCTCTCTGAAGCTCTTAAGGATGTAATGGTGGGATTTCCTATGCCTGCTGGTTTGAATGAGTCTATGTCCTTGGCCATTCAGATCGGTCGTCGCTTGCGCGAGCGTAAATCTGTGCACCATCTGGCGGTATTGTCTGAGAGTAAGCCTGAGCCTATGCAGTGCGACAGGACTATGACTAAAGTAGAACGGCACGAACACAGACGTCTGAACAGACTGTGTTTCTATTGTGGTGATTCTACTCATGCTATTTCTAATTGTCCTAAACGCACTAGGCGGTTCGATAGCTCTGCCGTTATTGGTACTGTACAGTCCAAATTCCTTTTGTCCATTACCTTAATGTGCTCTTTGTCATCATATTCTGTCATGGCGTTTGTGGATTCAGGCGCTGCCCTGAATCTGATGGATTTGGATTATGCTAAACGTTGTGGATTTTTCTTGGAGCCTTTGCGGTGTCCTATTCCGTTGAGAGGAATTGATGCTACACCTCTGGCCAAGAATAAGCCTCAGTACTGGGCCCAGCTGACCATGTGCATGGCTCCTGCACATCAGGAAGTTATTCGCTTTTTGGTACTGCATAATTTGCATGATGTGGTCGTGTTGGGGTTGCCATGGCTACAAACCCATAATCCAGTATTGGATTGGAACTCTATGTCGGTAACCAGCTGGGGTTGTCAGGGAGTACATGGTGATGTTCCATTTTTGTCTATTTCGTCATCCATTCCTTCTGACATCCCAGAGTTCTTGTCGGACTTTCAGGATGTATTTGAAGAGTCCAAGTCTGATGCCCTTCCTCCGCATAGGAATTGTGATTGTGCTATCGATTTGATTCCTGGTAGTAAATTCCCTAAGGGTCGTTTATTTAATTTGTCCGTACCTGAACACACCGCTATGCGCAGTTATGTGAAGGAGTCCCTGGAGAAGGGACATATTCGCCCATCGTCGTCACCATTGGGAGCAGGGTTCTTTTTTGTAGCCAAGAAGGATGGTTCGCTAAGACCGTGTATTGATTACCGCCTTCTTAATAAGATCACTGTTAAGTTTCAGTATCCCTTGCCATTGATTTCTGACTTGTTTGCTCGGATTAAGGGGGCTAGTTGGTTTACTAAGATTGATCTTCGTGGTGCGTATAATCTGGTGAGAATCAGGCAGGGAGATGAATGGAAAACGGCATTTAATACGCCCGAGGGTCATTTTGAGTATCTGGTGATGCCGTTCGGACTTGCCAATGCTCCATCTGTTTTTCAGTCTTTTATGCATGACATTTTCCGTGAGTATCTGGATAAATTCTTGATTGTTTACTTGGATGACATTTTGATCTTCTCAGATGATTGGGAGTCTCATGTGAAGCAAGTCAGAATGGTTTTCCAGGTACTGCGTGCTAATTCCTTGTTCGTGAAGGGATCAAAGTGTCTCTTCGGTGTGCAGAAAGTTTCATTTTTGGGGTTCATCTTTTCCCCTTCTACTATCGAGATGGATCCGGTTAAGGTTCAGGCCATCCAGGATTGGACTCAGCCGACATCTCTAAAAAGTTTGCAGAAATTCCTGGGCATTGCTAATTTTTATCGTCGCTTCATCTGTAATTTTTCTAGCATTGCCAGACCATTGACCGATTTGACCAAGAAGGGTGCTGATTTGGTTAATTGGTCTTCTGCTGCCGTGGAAGCTTTTCAGGAGTTGAAGCGTCGTTTTTGCTGTGCCCCTGTGTTGTGTCAACCTGATGTTTCTCTTCCGTTCCAGGTCGAGGTTGATGCTTCTGAGATTGGTGCAGGGGCGGTTTTGTCACAGAGAGGTTCTGGTTGCTCAGTGTTCAAACCATGTGCTTTCTTTTCCAGGAAATTTTCTGCTGCTGAGCGTAATTATGATGTGGGCAACCGAGAGTTGCTGGCCATGAAGTGGGCATTCGAGGAGTGGCGTCATTGGCTTGAGGGTGCTAAGCATCGCGTGGTGGTTTTGACTGATCATAAGAACCTTACTTATCTTGAGTCTGCCAAGCGCTTGAATCCTAGACAGGCCCGTTGGTCGTTATTTTTTGCTCATTTTGATTTTGCGATTTCATACCTTCCGGGCTCTAAAAATGTGAAGGCGGATGCTCTGTCTAGGAGTTTTGTGCCCGACTCTCCGGGGTTATCTGAGCCGGCAAGTATCCTCAAGGAAGGAGTCATTGTGTCTGCCATCTCCCCTGATTTGCGGAGAGTGTTGCAGAAATTTCAGGCTAATAAACCTGATCGTTGTCCGGCCGAGAAACTGTTCGTCCCTGATAGGTGGACTAGTAAAGTTATCTCTGAACTTCATTGTTCGGTGCTGGCCGGTCATCCAGGAATCTTTGGTACCAGGGAGTTGGTTGCTAGATCCTTCTGGTGGCCATCTCTGTCACGGGATGTGCGTGCTTTTGTGCAGTCCTGTGGAATTTGTGCTAGGGCTAAGCCCTGCTGTTCACGTGCCAGTGGGTTGCTTTTGCCCTTGCCGGTCCCGAAGAGGCCTTGGACACATATTTCGATGGATTTCATTTCTGACCTTCCCGTTTCTCAAAAGATGTCTGTCATTTGGGTGGTCTGTGATCGCTTTTCTAAAATGGTCCATCTGGTGCCCTTGGTTAAATTGCCTTCCTCCTCTGATTTGGTGCCTTTGTTCTTCCAGCATGTGGTTCGTTTACATGGCATTCCTGAGAATATTGTTTCTGACAGAGGTTCCCAGTTTGTCTCGAGGTTCTGGCGAGCCTTTTGTGGTAGGATGGGCATTGACCTATCTTTTTCCTCGGCCTTCCATCCTCAGACTAATGGCCAGACCGAACGAACCAATCAGACCTTGGAAACATATCTGAGATGTTTTGTTTCCGCTGACCAGGATGATTGGGTGTCATTTTTGCAGTTGGCTGAGTTCGCCCTTAATAATCGGGCCAGCTCGGCTACCTTGGTCTCTCCATTTTTCTGCAATTCTGGGTTCCATCCTCGTTTCTCTTCAGGACAGGTTGAGTCTTCGGACTGTCCTGGTGTGGATTATGTGGTGGACAGGTTGCAGCAGATCTGGACTCAGGTAGTGGACAATTTGACCTTGTCCCAGGAGAAGGCTCAGCTTTTCGCTAATCGCAGACGCCGTGTGGGACCCCGACTTCGTGTTGGGGATCTGGTTTGGTTATCTTCTCGTCATATACCTATGAAGGTTTCCTCTCCTAAATTTAAACCTCGTTTTATTGGTCCGTATAGGATTTCTGAGATTCTCAATCCGGTGTCTTTTCGTCTGACCCTCCCAGACTCCTTTTCCATACATAATGTATTCCATAGGTCGTTGTTGAGGAGATACGTGGCACCTATGGTTCCATCTGTGGAGCCTCCTGCCCCTGTTTTGGTGGAGGGGGAATTGGAGTATATTGTGGAGAAGATTTTGGATTCTCGTGTCTCTAGACGGAAACTCCAGTATCTGGTCAAATGGAAGGGTTATGCTCAGGAAGATAATTCCTGGGTTTTTGCCTCTGATGTCCATGCCCCAGATCTTGTTCGTGCCTTTCATGTGGCTCATCCTGGTCGGCCTGGGGGTTCTGGTGAGGGTTCGGTGACCCCTCCTCAAGGGGGGGGTACTGTTGTGAATTCTGTGGCTGAGTTCACTTCTGTGGTCACAAGTGGTATTGCAGTCTCTGGGCTTCCTCCCTCAGGTGTTTTGGTGAGCTCGTTGGCTGCCTTGCTATTTAGCTCCACCTGAGTCTGTCTTCCTTGCTCCTTGTCAATGTTCCAGTGTTGGATCTGAGCTACTGCATCTTTCCTTGGGCCTGCTGCTCTGCTAGATAAGTGCTTCTAGTTTGTTTTCTGTTTTTTTCTGTCCAGCTTGCTATTGTCTTTTGCTGGAAGCTCTGAGAAGCAGAGGGGTGCACCGCCGTGCTGTTAGTTCGGCACGGTGGGTCTTTTTGCCCCTTTGCGTGGTTTTCGTTTTAGGGTTTTTTGTAGACTGCATAGTTCTCTTTGCTATCCTCGCTCTGTCTAGAATATCGGGCCTCACTTTGCTGAATCTATTTCATTCCTACGTTTGTCTTTTCATCTTGCTAACAGTCATTATATGTGGGGGGCTGCCTATTCCTTTGGGGTATTTCTCTGAGGTAAGTCAGGCTTGTATTTCTATCTTCAGGCTAGTCAGCTCCTCAGGCAGTGCCGAGTTGCATAGGTAGTTGATAGGCGCAATCCACTGCTGCTTCCAGTTGTGTGAGGATAGATCAGGTACTGCAGTCTACAGAGATTCCACGTCTCAGAGCTCGTCCTATTGTTTTGGGTTATTGCCAGATCTCTGTATGTGCGCTGATTACTGCACGCTGTGTTGCCTGATTGCCAGCCATAACACCCCCCCCCTTGAGGAGGGGTCACCGAACCCTCACCAGAGCTCCCAGGACGACCAGGATGAGCCACATGAAAGGCACGAACAAGATCGGGAGCATGGACATCAGAGGCAAAGACCCAGGAATTATCTTCCTGAGCATAACCCTTCCACTTAACCAGATACTGGAGTTTCCGCCTTGAAACACGATAATCCAAAATCTTCTCCACAATATACTCCAACTCCCCCTCCACCAAAACCGGGGCAGGAGGATCAACAGATGGAACCATAGGTGCCACGTATCTCCACAACAATGACCTATGGAATACGTTATGTATGGAAAAAGAATCTGGAAGGGTCAGACGAAAAGACACAGGATTAAGAACCTCAGAAATCCTATACGGACCAATAAAACGAGGTTTAAACTTAGGAGAGGAAACCTTCATAGGAATATGACGAGAAGATAACCAAACCAAGTCCCCAACCTGAAGTCGAGGACCCACACAGCGTCTGCGATTAGCGAAACGTTGAGCCTTCTCCTGGGACAAAGTCAAATTGTCCACTACATGAGTCCAAATCTGCTGCAACCTGTCCACCACAGTATTCACACCAGGACAGTCCGAAGACTCAACCTGCCCTGAAGAGAAACGAGGATGGAACCCAGAGTTGCAGAAAAACGGTGAAACCAAGGTAGCCGAGCTGGCCCGATTATTAAGGGCGAACTCAGCCAAAGGCAAAAAGGACACCCAGTCATCCTGATCAGCAGAAACAAAGCATCTCAGATATGTTTCCAAGGTCTGATTGGTTCGTTCGGTCTGGCCATTAGTCTGAGGATGGAAAGCCGAGGAAAAAGACAAGTCAATGCCCATCCTACCACAAAAGGCTCGCCAAAACCTCGAAACAAACTGGGAACCTCTGTCAGAAACGATATTCTCTGGAATGCCATGTAAACGCACCACATGCTGGAAAAACAATGGCACCAAATCAGAGGAGGAAGGCAATTTAGACAAGGGTACCAAATGGACCATCTTAGAGAAGCGATCACAGACCACCCAAATGACTGACATCTTTTGAGAGACAGGAAGATCTGAAATAAAATCCATAGAGATATGTGTCCAAGGCCTCTTCGGGACCGGCAAGGGCAAAAGCAACCCACTGGCACAAGAACAGCAGGGCTTAGCCCGAGCACAAATCCCACAGGACTGCACAAAAGTACGCACATCCCGCGACAGAGATGGCCACTAAAAGGATCTAGCCACTAACTCTCTGGTACCAAAGATTCCAGGATGACCAGCCAACACCGAACAATAAACCTCAGAGATAACTTTATTCGTCCACCTATCAGGGACAAACAGTTTCTCCGCTGGGCAACGATCAGGTTTATTAGCCTGAAATTTTTGCAGCACCCGCCGCAAATCAGGGGAGATGGCAGACACAATTACTCCCTCTTTGAGGATACCCACCGGCTCAGATACACCCAGAGAGTCGGGCACAAAACTCCTAGACAGAGCATCCACCTTCACATTTTTAGAGCCCGGAAGGTATGAAATCACAAAGTCAAAACGGGCAAAAAACAACGACCAACGAGCTTGTCTAGGTTTCAACCGCTTGGCGGACTCGACATAAGTCAAGTTCTTATGATCAGTCAAGACCACCATGCGATGCTTAGCTCCTTAAAGCCAATGACGCCACTCCTCGAATGCCCACTTCATGGCCAGCAACTCTCGATTGCTCACATCATAATTTCGCTCAGCAGGCGAAAACTTCCTGGAAAAGAAGGCGCATGGTTTCATCACCGAGCAATCAGAACTTCTCTGCGACAAAACAGCCCCTGCTCCAATTTCAGAAGCATCAACCTCGACCTGGAACGGAAGCGAAACATCTGGTTGACACAACACAGGGGCAGAAGAAAAACGACGCTTCAACTCTTGAAAAGCTTCCACCGCAGCAGAAGACCAATTGACCAAATCAGCAACTTTCTTGGTCAAATCGGTCAATGGTTTAGCAATACTAGAAAAATTGCAGATGAAGCGACGATAAAAGTTAGCAAAGCCCAGGAACTTTTGAAGACTTTTCAGAGATGTCGGCTGAGTCCAATTATGGATGGCTTGGACCTTAACAGGGTCCATCTCGATAGTAGAAGGGGAAAAGATGAACCCCGAAAATGAAACCTTCTGAACACCAAAGAGACACTTTGATCCCTTCACAAACAAAGAATTAGCACGCAGGACCTGAAACACCGTTCTGACCTGCTTCACATGAGACTCCCAATCATCCGAGAAGATCAAAATGTCATCCAAGTACACAATCAGGAATTTATCCAGGTACTCTTGGAAGATGTCATGCATAAAGGACTGAAATACTGATGGAGCATTGGCAAGTCCGAATGGCATTACTAGATACTCAAAATGGCCCTCGGGCGTATTAAATGCAGTTTTCCACTCATCGCCTCGCTTAATACGCACAAGATTATACGCACCACGAAGATCTATCTTGGTGAACCAACTAGCCCCCTTAATCCGAGCAAACAAATCAGATAACAATGGCAAGGGGTACTGAAATTTAACCGTGATCTTATTTAGAAGGCGGTAATCTATACAAGGTCTCAGTGAACCATCCTTCTTGGCTACAAAAAAGAACCCTGCTCCTAATGGCGACGATGACGGGCGAATATGCCCCTTCTCCAAAGACTCCTTCACATAACTCCGCATAGCGGCGTGCTCAGGCACAGATAAATTAAACAGTCGACCTTTTGGGAATTTACTACCAGGAATCAAATCGATAGCACAATCACAATCCCTATGCGGAGGTAGGGTATTGGACTTGGGCTCATCAAATAAATCCCGGTAATCAGACAAGAACTCAGGAACCTCAGAAGGGGTGGATGACGAAATAGTCAAAAATGGGACATCACCATGTACCCCCTGACAACCCCAGCTGGACACAGACATGGATTTCCAATCTATTACTGGATTATGGACTTGTAGCCATGGCAACCCCAACACGACCACATCATGCAGATTATGCAACACCAGAAAGCGAATAACCTCCTGATGTGCAGGAGCCATGCACATGGTCAGCTGGGTCCAGTACTGAGGCTTATTCTTGGCCAAAGGCGTAGCATCAATTCCTCTCAATGGAATAGGACACTGCAAGGGCTCCAAGAAAAACCCACAACGCCTAGCATACTCCAAGTCCATCAAATTCAGAGCAGCGCCTGAGTCCACAAATGCCATGACAGAATACGATGACAAAGAGCAGATCAAGGTAACAGACAGAAGAAATTTTGACTGTACCGTACCAATGGTGGCAGACCTAGCGAACCGCTTAGTGCGCTTAGGACAATCAGAGATAGCATGAGTGGAATCACCACAGTAGAAACACAGCACATTCAGACGTCTGTGTTCTTGCCGTTCAACTCTGGTCAAAGTCCTATCGCACTGCATAGGCTCAGGTTTAAGCTCAGGTAATACCGCCAAATGGTGCACAGATTTACGCTCGCGCAAGCGTCGACCGATCTGAATGGCCAAAGACATAGACTCATTCAGACCAGCAGGCATAGGAAATCCCACCATGACATCCTTAAGGGCTTCAGAGAGACCTTTTCTGAAAATAGCTGCGAGCGCACCTTCATTCCACTGAGTGAGTACGGACCACTTTCTAAATTTCTGACAATATACCTCTATTTCATCCTGACCCTGACACAGAGCCAGCAAATTCTTCTCTGCCCGATCCACAGAATTAGGCTCATCGTACAGCAATCCGAGAGCCAGGAAAAACGCATCAATATTACTTAATGCAGGATCTCCTGACGCAAGAGAAAATGCCCCGTCCTGAGGGTCGCCACGTAAAAAAGAAATAATGATCCTAACTTGTTGGGCTGGGTCACCAGAGGAGCGAGGTTTCAAAGCCAGAAATAGTTTACAATTATTTTTGAAACTCAGAAATTTAGTTCTATCTCCAAAAAACAAATCAGGAATAGGAATTCTCGGTTCTAACATAGAATTCTGAACCACAAAGTCTTGAATACTTTGTACTCTTGCCGTGAGCTGATCCACACATGAAGACAGACCTTTAATGTCCATTGCTACACCTGTGTACTGAACCACCCAAATGTCTAGGGGAAAAAAAAGGCAAAACACAGTGCAAAGAAAAAAAAATGGTCTCAGAACTTCTTTTTTCCCTCTATTGGGAATCATTAGTACTTTTGGCCTCCAGTACTGTTATGAAAGGTAATCAGTACCACAATGGACATAGAGGTCAGCGCACATACAGTGACCTGGCAATAACCAAAAAACAAGAACGAGCTCTGAGACGTTGGAACTCTGTTGACCGCAATCCCTAATCCTCTCAAACCACACTAAAGGCAGCCGTGGATTGCGCCTAACGCTCCCTATGCAACTCGGCACGGCCTGAGAAACTAGCTAGCCTGAAGATAGAAAATAAGCCTACCTTGCCTCAGAGAAATACCCCAAAGGAAAAGGCAGCCCCCACATATAATGACTGTGAGTTAAGATGAAAAGACAAACGTAGAGATGAAATAGATTTAGCAAAGTGAGGCCCAACTTTCTGAACAGAGCGAGGATAGGAAAGTTAACTTTGCGGTCAACACAAAACCATACAAACAACCACGCAAAGGGGGCCAAAAACCCTCCGTACCGAACTAACGGCACGGAGGTACACCCTCTGCGTCCCAGAGCTTCCAGCAAGCAGAAAAAAACAAATTGACAAGCTGGACAGAAAAAAACAACAAACAAATAGCAAGAGGAACTTAGCTATGCAGAGCAGCAGGCCACAGGAACAATCCAGGAGGAAACAAGTCCAATACTAGAACATTGACTGGAGGCCAGGATCAAAGCACTAGGTGGAGTTAAATAGAGCAGCACCTAACGACTTCACCACATCACCTGAGGAAGGAAACTCAGAAGCCGCAGTACCACTTTCCTCCACCAACGGAAGCTCACAGAGAGAACCAGCCGAAGTACCACTTGTGACCACAGGAGGGAGCTCTGCCACAGAATTCACAACACAGCTGTTCCCCTGCTGTGTAGCCGGCAACGTGACCTGCAAACGCCATGCAGGCACCTGAACTGAAATTAAAGGGAACCAGCCCCCACCCCCCCAGGTGTTTCTATGTATAACAGCCACCTTGTACAGCAGTACTGCTGCATTTGCACAAGGTGGCTGACTTTTTCTCCTTGCCCACGTTTAATTAAACACGTACTAAATGTGTCTCATTGAGACCATTCCACTGTCCCAGAGGTGTGACTTTCCTTTCTAATGATACGCAGCACCACCCTTGGTAGCGCTGCCCGTCTTTTGACATCATTGGTTAGCTGGCTGCGCCTGTGCGTCTGCCCTGCTCGAAACAACGCCCCTCGGTGTAACATAGTAACATAGTAACATAGTTAGTAAGGCCGAAAAAAGACATTTGTCCATCCAGTTCAGCCTATATTCCATCATAATAAATACCCAGATCTACGTCCTTCTACAGAACCTAATAATTGTATGATACAATATTGTTCTGCTCCAGGAAGACATCCAGGCCTCTCTTGAACCCCTCGACTGAGTTCGCCATCACCACCTCCTCAGGCAAGCAATTCCAGATTCTCACTGCCCTAACAGTAAAGAATCCTCTTCTATGTTGGTGGAAAAACCTTCTCTCCTCCAGACGCAAAGAATGCCCCCTTGTGCCCGTCACCTTCCTTGGTATAAACAGATCCTCAGTGAGATATTTGTATTGTCCCCTTATATACTTATACATGGTTATTAGATCGCCCCTCAGTCGTCTTTTTTCTAGACTAAATAATCCTAATTTTGCTAATCTATCTGGGTATTGTAGTTCTCCCATCCCCTTTATTAATTTTGTTGCCCTCCTTTGTACTTATGTCTTATTTTTTTGGACAGCGAGGGTGTGATTGATGGGCATGTGCAGTGCATATGTTTACCTGTGTTCACTCATCTCCTTCCGCCTTCTTCAGACTGGGCGGCCTCATGGCCGCGGCATGCGATAAGGGATCACATGAGGCCGCCCAGTCTGAAGCAGGTGTAAGGACATGTGTGAGCGGCAAACATATTTACTGCACAAGGCCACGAATCCCAGCCACGCAGTGTGAATTTTTGAAAACACACTGAGGGTCTGGGATTCATGTCCATCGCTAACCGCAACGGTCGACATGAAATGGGGTCAGAAGACAGGCAGCACTAACAGCGCATGGCCAAGGGATAACAATAGCGCAGACTCCTATACAGCAAATAACAACGCTCAGGAAGCTGCGCCCATGCACCAAGGTGTTATTTTGGACACCTGTGCTGCGTCTCCTTAAAAAGACAAATCACGCCTCCACTACACTTTGACTGTATAATGGGCTAAATTGTGTAAGTGTTTCATTCAGCGTGTGCAAGTAGACAAATTAATAGAGCAACCTTTGACTTGTGCAGCATTAATGCTGCACAAGGTGTGGCTCTTGTACTTTGTAACACCTGAGGGGGGTTAAAGGTTACCTTTGAAATTGGTTCAACTAGGCTTTGGCCTATACTCTGCTCCTCTCCTCCTCCTGCTGCCCCTGGGCTCAAACACCGCTAGTTTTTGCCCGGAAGTGCTAGCTGCACAGAGAAAAACACCAGCCAATGTGTTAGTGGGGTTCAGCACCGCCAGCTGTTCCCCTGCTGTGTAGCCGGCATCGTGTCCAGCACAAGCCACGCTGGCACAACTGACCAAAAGCTGCCACCAGTGCAGGCTTCGGCCTACACTCTGCTCCTCTCCTCCTCCTGCTGACCCTGGGCTCAAACACCGCCAGTTTTTGCCCGGACATGTTAGCTGCACAGAGAAGAACACCAGCCAATGTGTTAGTGGGGTTCAGCACCGCCAGCTGTTCCCCTGCTGTGTAGCTGGCAACGTGACCTGCAAACGCCACGCAGGCACATGAACTGAAATTGAAGGGAGCCTGCCCCCCACCCCCAAGTGTTTCTATGTATAACAGCCACCTTGTACACCAGTAATGCTGCATTTGTACAAGGTGGCTGACTTTTTTTCCTTGCACACGTGGAACTCAACACGTACAAAATGTGTCTCATAGAGACCATTCCACTGTCCCTAAGGTGTGACTTTCCTTTCTAATGATACGCAGCACCCCCCTTGGTAGCGCTTCCCGTCTTCTGACATCATTGGATGGCTGGCTGCGCCTGTGCGTCCGCCCTGCCTGAAACAATGCTCCTCGTTGTCTTACTTATTTTGACTGCGAGGGTGTGATTGATGGGCACGAGCAGTGCATATCTTCGCCTGTCTTTACTCATCTCCTTCCGCCTTCTTCAGACTGTGCGGCCTCATGGCCGCGGCACGCGAGAGGGGATCAGCTGAGGCCGTCCAGTCTGATGCAGGTGTAAGGACATGAGTGACAGGCGAAAAAATTTACTGCGCAAGGTCACAAATCCCAGCCCCGTAGTGTGACTTAAAGAAAATACACTGCGGGTCTGGGTTTCATGGCCATCGCTAACCGCACCGGCCAACATGAAATGATGTCAGAAGACAGGCAGCACTCACAGCGCATGGCCAAGGGATAACAAGAGCGCAGACTCCTGTACAGCAAATAACAACGGTCAGGAATCTGCGCCCAGCACCTAGGTGTAAATTTTGACACCTGTGCTGCGTCTCCTTAAAAAGACAAGTCACGCCTCCACCACTGTTTGACAGTATAATGGGCTAAATAGTGTACGTGTTATATTCAGCGTGTGCAAGGAGCAAAATTAATAGAGCAACCTTTTACTTGTGCAGCATTAATGCTGCACAAGGTGTGGCTCTTGTACCTTGCAACACCTGAGGGGGGGTTAAAGGTTACCTTTGAAATTGGTTCAACTAGTCTTCGGCCTACACTCTGCTCCTCTCCTCCTCCTGCTGACCCTGGGCTCTAACACCGCTAGGTTTTGCCCGGAAGTGCTAGCTGCACAGAGAAAAACACCAGCCAATGTGTTAGTGGGGTTCAGCACCGCCAGCTGTTCCCCTGCTGTGTAGCCGGCAACATGACCTGCAAACGCCACGCAGGCACATGAACTGAAATTGAAGGGAGCCTGCCTCCCACCCCCAGGTGTTTCTATGTATAACAGCCACCTTGTACAGCAGTAATGCTGCATTTGTACAAGGTGGCTGACTTTTTCTACTTGCCCACGTGGAACTCAACACGTACAAAATGTGTCTCATTGAGACCATTCCACTCTCCCTGAGGTGTGACTTTCCTTTCTAATGATACGCAGCACCACCCTTTGTAGCGCTGCCCGTCTTTTGACATAATTGGTTAGCTGGCTGCGCCTGTGCGTCTGCCCTGCTCGAAACAACGCCCCTCGGTGTCTTATTTATTTTGACAGCGAGGGTGTGGTTTATGGGCACGAGCAGTGCATATGTTCGCCTGTCGTCACTCATCTCCTTCCGCCTTCTTCAGACTGTGCAGCCTCATGGCCGTGGAAGGGATCAGCAGAGGCCGCCCAGTCTGAAGCAGGTGTAAGGACGTGTGTGAGCGGCGAAAATATTTACTGCACAAGGCCACGAATCCCAGCACCGCAGTGTGACTTTATGAAAAGGCACTGTGGGTCTGGGATTTATGGCCATCGTTAACCGCACCGGCCAACATGAAATGAGGTCATAAGACGGGCAGCGCTAACAGGGCATTGCCAAGGGATAACACAAGAGCGCAGACTCCAGTACAGCAAATAACAATGCTCAGGAAGCTGTGCCAAGCACCAAGGCGTTTTTTGGGACACCTGTGCTGCGTCTCCTTAAAAAGACAAGTCTTGCCTCCACTACAGTTTGACTGTAGAATGGGCTAAATTGTGTACGTGTTTCATTCAGCGTGTGCAAGTAGACAAATTAATAGAGCAACCTTTGACTTGTGCAGCATTAATGCTGCACAAGGTGTGGCTCTTGTACTTTGTAACACCTAAAGGTTTCCTTTGAAATTGGTTCAACTAGGCTTCGGCCTACACTCTGCTCCTCTCCTCCTCCTGCTGCCCCTGGGCTCTAACACCGCTAGTTTTTGCCCAGAAGTGCTAACTGCACAGAGAAAAACACCCGCCATTGTGTCAGTGGGGTTCAGCAACACCAGCTGTTCCCCCACTGTGTAGCCGGCAAAGTGTCCTGCAAACACAACGCAGACACAAAGCTGCCTCCAGTGCAGGCTTCGGCCTACACTCTGCTCCCCCTGCTTACCCTTTGCTCCAACACCGCTAGTTGGGGCTCTAGGAAGACAATCTTTAATAGGCAACGCATCCGGGTTCCAGCAACGTCAGCTGGTTCTCGGCAGTGTCTTTGTCACGGGTACTCCCTCCTGGCCAGCCTGGTTCCAGCACCGTCAGCTGGTTCCGGGTAGTGTCAATGTAACTTACACGCCTATACGTTGTCCCGTCGTGTTGCGGCTGGGTTAGCCAACTCCATGGTGCCTCCAGTTTAGGAGCTTCCTATGTGGGCTGCGTGAATTGGTAGTCAAGGCTGGTTCTGTAGTGCCAGTAGGCCAAGCTCCCCCTGTAGGACTGTTGGGGTTCGGTAACTGCGGCTGCCTCGCGGCCTAGCTGTTCTCTCCTCTCCTGTGGACCTTGTGGTCCACCACCTGGTTCCAGCACCGTCAGCTGGTTCCGGGCCGAGCCTTTGGCTTAGGTGCCTCCTCCTGGGTATCCGAGTTCCGCCAACGTCAGGCGGTCCTTGGTAGTGCTTTTAATCACGGGCACCTACAGCTTAGTAACCGGGTTCCAGCACCGTCAGCTGGTCCTCGGTCATGCCATTGGCTCTTGCACACTGGGGCAACGCATCCGGGTTCCAGCACCGCCAGCTGGTTCCCGGCAGTGTTTTTGTCACGGGTACTCCCTCATGCCCAGCCTGGTTCCAGCACCGTCAGCTGTTTCCGGGTACTGTCAAACTCACTGAGACACCTATGCGTTGCCCCGTCGTGTTGCGGTCGAGTTAGCCAACTCCAGGGTGCCTCAAGTTTAGGAGCTTCCTATGTGGGCTGCGTGAATTGGTAGTCAAGGCTGGTTCTGTAGTGCCAGTAGGCCAAGCTCCCCCTGTAGGACTGTTGGGGTTCGGTAACTGCGGCTGCCTCGCGGCCTAGCTGTTCTCTCCTCTCCTGTGGAACTTGTGGTCCACCACCTGGTTCCAGCACTGTCAGCTGGTTCCGGGCCGAGCCTTTGGCTTAGGTGCCTCCTCCTGGGTATCCGAGTTCCGCAAACGTCAGGCGGTCCTTGGTAGTGCTTTTAAGCGCGGGCACCTACAGCTTAGTAACCGGGTTCCAGCACTGTCAGCTGGTCCTCGGTCGTGCCATTGGCTCTTGCACACTGGGGCAAAACATCCGGGTTCCAACACCGCCAGCTGGTTCTCGGCAGTGTTTTTGTCACGGGTACTCCCTCATGCCCAGCCTGGTTCCAGCACCGTCAGCTGTTTCCGGGTAGTGTCAAGCTCACTGAGACGCCTATGCTTGCCCCGTCGTGTTGCGGTCGGGTTAGCCAACTCCAGGGTGCCTCCAGTTTAGGAGCTTCCTATGTGGGCTGCGTGAATTGGTAGTCAAGGCTGGTTCTGTAGTGCCAGTAGGCCAAGCTCCCCCTGTAGGACTGTTGGGGTTCGGTAACTGCGGCTGCCTCGCGGCCTAGCTGTTCTCTCCTCTCCTGTGGACCTTGTGGTCCACCACCTGGTTCCAGCACCGTCAGCTGGTTCCGGGCCGAGCCTTTGGCTTAGGTGCCTCCTCCTGGGTATCCGAGTTCCGCCAACGCCAGGCGGTCCTTGGTAGTGCTTTTAAGCGCGGGCACCTACAGCTTAGTAACCGGGTTCCAGCACCGTCAGCTGGTCCTCGGTCGTGCCATTGGCTCTTGCACACTGGGGCAATGCATCCGGGTTCCAGCACCGCCAGCTGGTTCCTGGCAGTGTTTTTGTCACGGGTACTCCCTCGTGCCCAGCCTGGTTCCAGCACCGTCAGCTGTTTCCGGGTACTGTCAAACTCACTGAGACACCTATGCGTTGCCCCGTCGTGTTGCGGTCGAGTTAGCCAACTCCAGGGTGCCTCCAGTTTAGGAGCTTCCTATGTGGGCTGCATGAATTGGTAGTCAAGGCTGGTTCTGTAGTGCCAGTAGGCCAAGCTCCCCCTGTAGGACTGTTGGGGTTTGGTAACTGCGGCTGCCTCGCGGCCTAGCTGTTCTCTCCTCTCCTGTGGACCTTGTGGTCCACCACCTGGTTCCAGCACCGTCAGCTGGTTCCGGGCCGAGCCTTTGGCTTAGGTGCCTCCTCCTGGGTATCCGAGTTCCGCCAACGCCAGGCGGTCCTTGGTAGTGCTTTTAAGCGCGGGCACCTACAGCTTAGTAACCGGGTTCCAGCACCGTCAGCTGGTCCTCGGTCGTGCCATTGGCTCTTGCACACTGGGGCAACGCATCCGGGTTCCAGCACCGCCAGCTGTTTCCGGGTACTGTCAAACTCACTGAGACGCCTATGCGTTGCCCCGTCGTGTTGCGGTCGAGTTAGCCAACTCCAGGGTGCCTCCAGTTTAGTGTATCATTGATACATTTCCAAGGTTGAGTGATGCATTGATAATGGAAAGAGTTTTTATTGGATCTGAGATTTGTAAGCTTCTTCAAGAAGAGGAGCACCTCTGTTTGTTGCAGGGCAAGGAAAAGACTGCATGGGAAACATTCGCACAAGTGTTAATGTTAACCAATTTTTGGGAAATTCAAGAGCAGTAGGGATTATCAAGCATACTCGGTGATCCTCGGAAAGCACTTGAGTATCATGGTGCTCAGGTGTGCTCGCTACTCATCGAGTAATGGGTGGTGCTCGATGTAAAATTCAAATCCCTGCCGCATATCTTTGGCACCTGTTACGCCCAATAAGCATGAGCGATTGCCTGTGAGTCACTGTTTTGCCGTAGCCATCTTGGTTGTGGCATTACTGCGATTGGCTAGCCGTGTGGTATCATCAGAGGTTAAAAAGGGACAGGCGCCGCCCAGTTTGGCACACTGACGCCATTGTACATCGCTATTTCTGTAATATCTAAAACTGTGAAAAAGCATTGAAACATTTTTTTGGATTGAATTTGATTGTCGTCCATACACTTTTGCATTTTTTCTGTTACCTTGTGGTGGAGTAATCGCGCAGAAACCGCTTTGATTACTGCACAGAACCAATTTTTTTCTTATATAAAAAATAAACTTACACCTATGCAAGACTAAGGCTTAATTAATGGCGGTTCCCTAAATGAATACACAACCCAAACCGAAAAAACAGGGGGAGCAAA
This sequence comes from Ranitomeya imitator, assembly GCF_032444005.1. NCBI lineage: Eukaryota > Metazoa > Chordata > Amphibia > Anura > Dendrobatidae > Ranitomeya > Ranitomeya imitator. The sequence continues at coordinate 685,924,813 of NC_091285.1, forward strand.
TGCCAATAATAACATTTCAATCACTTTATTAGGAATAATTTTGTTCTAAAAAAATATAAAAATGAGGATACAAATGCAAAATACAGCTGCCCAACTGGGTAGTTAACCCCTATAAATTACATCAATGTCTCCATAATTTACCAGCCATATGGCTCAAATACCACATATAATGTTGTTATACATGCTGATACAAATAATGGCCTTATTACATAGGAATAAATATATCCCGTTACTCAGGGTGGCCTATCCTGGCCTACAAATTTTCTTTAAACGGGTTCCCATATGGGTCACTAAAACATATTAGTCTGATATCACAAAAAATGGAGAGACTAAAACTTTATGGAGACATTGATGTAATTTATAGGGGTTAACTACCAAGTTGGGCAGCTGCATTTTGCATTTGTATCTTCATTTTTATATTTTTTTTAGAAAAAATGATTTCTAATAAAGTGATTGAAATGTTATTTTTGGCATTTTGCTCCCCCTGTGTTTTTGGTTTGGGTTGTGTAAAAAATAAACTTATTTTTTTTAGAGATGCAGGACTTACAAAATGTGTAAGGCATGAATTAAGGAATGTGGAAATGGAAGTGCTGATGATGGTGCATGCAGATGCCGATGACATGGAGCAGGTGCAGCTACGCCTGTTGCTGGAGCACAAGAAACATGCCCATTAGTGTTGAGCATTCCGATACTGCAAGTATTGGGTATCGGACGATACTTGCTGTATTTTTGTGATATCGGAAATCGGTATCGGAGTGTACGGTGCGTATGGTTCCAAGGGTCTGGAGGAGAGGAAACTCTCCTTCAGGCCCTGGGATCCATATTAATGTAAAAAATAAAGAATAAAAATAAAAAATATGGCTATACTCACCCCTCCGAAGAACCCTGGCTGTCACCGCTACAAGCGTCCGCCTTCGTTCCTGAGAATGTAGTGAGTGAAGGACCTTCGATGACTTCGCGGTCAGGGGAGCGGCCACGTGAGCGGTCAGGTGACCGGTCACTGGACCACGACGTCATCGATGGTCCTTCACTCTCTGCAATTCTCAGGAACGGAGGAGGACGCTTGCAGCGGTGACAGCAAGGGTCCTTCGGAGGGGTGAGTATAGCCATATTTTTTAATTTTTATTCTTTATTTTTTACATTAATATGGATCCCAGGGCCTGAAGGAGAGTTTCCTCTCCTTCAGACCCTGGGAACCATCGAGGATACATTCCGATATTTGTGTCCCATTGACTTGTATTGGTATCGGGTATCGGTATCGGCGAGATCCAATATTTTGCCCGTATCGGCCGATACCATCCGATACCGATACTTTCAAATATCGGAAGGTATCGCTCAACACTAATGCCCATCCACGACACATATGTTTCTGTCCAACTTTGCAGGAAGGTACAGCACACCACTTCTGAAGCCAGAACAGGTGGTCAGTTGGATAGCAGATAAATCTTCCAGCAAGCTTGGCAGCACCACCCAGTTTTCCACATTGTCCAATCTTACCAGCCTAAAGTCTGTATCATTTAATCCTCACCCTGATCCTCCTTTCTCCCACCATGCTGTGTCCCATGAGACTAGTGTTCCCGCACTAGGGACTCCAAGGAGATGTTTATCAAAACATTTATTGGCTGTAGCCTCTCAACTTGCATGGTCCAAGAGGGACAGGACAACATTGCTATTTAGTGATGCAAAAAACTTAGAACAGCCACAAGAACATGATGGTGGTGAACGGCAAATTTGGGATAACTAGAAGGAAGATCAGGATGAGACACAGTTGCCACTAAGTCTAGTTGTTGTTAGGTCAAAAAATCAGGAGAACCAGAGTGCAGTGGTAAAAGACAAGGTGGTGAATCACAAAGTCACTGACCTATCCTGGGAATCTGGCATGCAGAGTAAGGCCAGCAGTGCTGAGGGGGAGAGATCGGCAGCACCAAAAAAGAGAGAAAGAAGCAGTGGGGAGAGCTGAGGGACAAGGTAGGGAACTGTTCTATGAAGCATCAATAGTACTGAATTTCTACGTCAAAGAGTAAGGTGTTCCCCTGTCTGAGATGTTTTTAACCCCTTTCTGCCAGCTGACGGAATAGTACGTCAGCTGGCAGATCCCCTGCTTTGAGGTGGGCTTCGGCGGTGAGCCCACCTCAAAGCCGCGACATGTCAGCTGTTTTGTACAGCTGACATGTGCGTGCAATGAGCGGAATCGCGATCCGCCCGCGCCCATTAACTAGTTAAATGCCGCCGTCAAGCGCTGACAGCGGCATTTAACTAGCGCTCCCAGCCGCGCGGCCGGAGGTCCTCGCACTGCGGACCCCCGTCACATCATCGGGGGTCAGCAGTGCATCGCCATAACAACCAGAGGTCTCCTTGAGACCTCTATGGTTGTTGATGGCCGATTGCTTTGAGCGCCACCCTGTGGTCGGCGTTCAAAGCAACCCTGCATTTCTGCTACATAGAGGTGATCTGTACTTCACCTCTATGTAGCAGAGCTGATCGAGTTATGCATGCTTCTAGCCTCCCACGGAGGCTATTGAAGCATGCCAAAATTTAAAAAAAAAAGTGATTAAAAATATAAAAAAAATAAAAGATATATAAAAGTTCAAATCACCCCCCTTTCGCCCCAATCAAAATAAAACAATTAAAAAAAAAATCAAACATACACATATTTGGTATCGCCGCGTTCAGAATCGCCCGATCTATCAATAAAAACAAAGGATTAACCTGACAGCTAAATGACGTAGCGATAAAAAAAATCAAAACGCCAAAATTACGTTTTTTTGGTCGCCACGACATTGCATTAAAATGCAATAACGGGCGATCAAAAGAACGTATCTACACCAAAATGGTATAATTAAAAACGCCAGCTCGGCATGCAAAAAATAAGCCTTCAACTGACCCCAGATCACGAAAATTGGAGACGCTACGGGTATCGGAAAATCGCGCATTTTTTTTTTTTTTTTTTAGCAAAATTTGGAATTTTTTTTCACCACTTAGATAAACAATAACCTAGACATGTTTGGTGTCTATGAACTCGTAATGACCTGAAGAATCATAATGGCAGGTTAGATTTAGCATTTAGTGAACCTAGCAAAAAAGCCAAACAAAAAACAAGTGTGAGATTGCACTTTTTTTGCAATTTCATCACACTTGGAATTTTTTTCCCGTTTTCTGTTACATGGCATGGTAAAATCAATGGTATCGTTCAAAAGTACATCTCGTCCCGCAAAAAATAAGCCCTCACATGGCCATATTGATGGAAAAACAAAAAAGTTATGGCTCTGGGAAAGAGGGGAGCAAAAAACGAAAATGAAAAAGCGGAAAAAGCTCCGGGGGTGAAGGGGTTAAAGAGAGTTCTGAGACAAACAAAATGGCTATTTGCAACCTGTGCCATGCAAAGATCAGCGGGGTTTTACCACTAACAACCTAACCACCACCAGCATGATCATGCACATCATCTAAGCATCCAACTCAGTGGGCAGTACATGATTTGTGCCAAAGGGTGACCCCATTACTTTTTCCCCTGTGCTAGGTGCTTCACAATTCCCTGTCCGAAACTCTGGTGCAGATGCCTCTTGCCCTGCACCAATCCTTGCATATTCTAATTTACCATCATCAGGCCCAATCTCCTCCCTATCATTTTCTGACTCTGCACTGAAACACTAAAATGAAACACTACAAAGTGCCTTGGATGAAGATGCACCTCCTATACATTGAACAACTCGGCACAGATGGTGACCACCCTGGCACACACTGCAAACACATTTCCTACAGCGGTGTTCCAGGTGCTCCGAATGTTGAAGGAAAAAATCCAATCTGCCCGAAGATTTCATCCATTATAAGTTTATGCTTAAAACATACAACACTGCCCTTCACCTCTCCAAACAAACTTATTTCAACACTCTCATCACCTCATTATCCAATAATCCTAAATGTCTCTTTGACACTTTTTATTCACTATTCAACCCAAGAGTGCAGGCCCCAACCACGGATCTCTGCGATGACGATATGGCCAATTATTTCAAAGAAAAAATTGACCATATCCAACAGAAATTTTCTCCCAATCCCCTCATACCATGCACTGTCCTCCCTCCCCCACTGCTTCTAGCTGACTCTCTGACTTTCAATCAGTCACAGAAGAAGACATGATCAGGCTCCTTGCATCTTCTTGCCCTACTACTTGCACCGGTGACCCTATTCCATCATATCTCCTCCAGTCCCTTTCCCCTGGTGTCACCACTCACCTAACAAAAATATTCAAACTCTCCTCTCTTCCGGTATCTTTCCCTCCTCATTTAAGCATGCCATCCTACATCCATTACTTAAAAAAAATTCCTCAACCAAAACTGTGCTGCTAACGATAGATCTGTCTCTAATCTTCCCTTCATCTCTAAACTCCTGGAACGCTTGGCCCACTCTTGTCACATCCACTATCTCTCAGATCACTCTCTTCTTGACCCTCCTCAATCCGATTTCCGCTCTCTACACTCTACTGAAACTGCCCTCATTAAAGTCTCTAATGATTTACTAACAGCTTAATCTAATGGTCACTACTCCATAATAAATAATAATAATAATAATAATAATAATAATAATTAAGGAGCTTTCATCTATTGACAGACATTCATCTACACACACGTTATCAAATTTATACTAGTGCATGGCCGTGCTGCCATGCAAACCTTTTATAGCTGTAGCTCTCACAGACCTTCCTAATGGTCCAATAGGAGCAGCTACAGGACCTGAGTGTGTGAACCCCGACCTCCAATGAGAGGTCATCCCGTGGGCATGCACAGTATGGAAAAAGCAGGACTTAGTCCCTGAAACGCCTGCTCGCTGCTGATCAGTACTGGCTACAAAAGCAGAGCCTGGAAAAACAGCAGTAACAAAGCGCACAGTATCAGCTTGAGCCAGACGCTGTGACCGATGGCTCTGCTGAGCAGGCTCCACTGCAGCTGGAGGAGAATGGGAGACCGCAGCGGAGATGATTCGTGATTCCCCCATGCAGAGGCGGGAACTCGACTCCTAACATTTAGCTCCTCGTGATTCTTCCCTCTATTTAACTAATTGACATTGCCTTTTTCTTGTGTGTTTCTACCATTACTCCCCAGAAACATGCCCTCTGTCTTGGGTTCATACTTGATTCAGAGCTCTAATTCACTCCCCACATCTGATCACTGGCTCGCTCTTGTTATCTGCACCTCAAAAACATTTCTAGATTTCGACCTTTTCTTCCTTTCAACTCTGCAAAATCTCTTACTGTTGCTCTCATTCATTCTTGTCTGGACTATTGTAACTTTCAATTAATTGGTCTCCCTCCAACCGTTACACTGATGCCTCTACATTGTGCCAGTCATTACACTGGTTACCTATAAACTCCACAATTCAACATAAACTTATCACTCTCACCCAAAAAGCGCTCCACGGTTCAGCACCATCCTACATCTCCTCCGTCATCTCAGTCTAACACCCTACTCGTGTCCTCCATTTTGCTAATGTCCTAAGATTAATATCCTCAAAAAATCAGAACCTCCCACTCCCATGTCCAAGACATCTCATGTGCTGCACCAATTCTTTGGAATGAATTACCCAGTGTAGTTTGATAAATCCCCAATACCCACAGTTTTAAGAGTGCCCTAAAAACGCATTTCTTCAGACTAGTCTACCGCCTCAACAAATGTAATTAACTATCCCTGTGTTGCACATTCAAAATTTTCTTCAGGTTCCTTGTATCATGTTCTCATAGGCTTTATGCATTTGATAGTCCTCTGTGTCTGTACTGTTACATATTCTGGCTGATAACAGGTTAATGCAGCATTACATGAACTCCCCATTTCTTATATTCTGGCTTGTCAGAAAAATGAAATCAATTATTACCATCCACATTTCGTGTCTCTTCTATTTCCTCATAGATTGTAAGGTTGCGAGCAGCAGGGCCCTCAGTCCTCTTGGTATCTGTGATTATTTTTATGCTGTAATGCCTTTCATTATCTGTACAAGTCACCTCTAAAATGTTAAGTGCTGCGGAATATGTTGGCACTATAGAAATAAAATTATTATTAATTATTATCAGGCACATCCAAATCCTTATTGGAACCCAGGGTTCAGCTGTCCATAAAGCTCCCAGGCTCGAGTTCATATGAGGACAACCAGCAGAGGGCGCATCACCGCGACTGAAGGTAACTATAGGTCATTGACCTACATTACCTTCATTCCCCGGGGTTTTACAGGAACGAGCACAGCTGCATTATAGCAGAGCTCCTGCCTGTAAAATATTTTAACCCCTTCAGATGGATTTACATCATAGGTCGTTACAGACCAATGAAAGGTATGTATATTGTTGGTTTATTATTTTTAATTTTTTACAGTACGAGGGTCTTCATGTGGATTGAGAGAGCAATAAAATATTAAAACAACCTGTGTGTGTTTATTTCATTAACCCCTTTCTGACATCAGACGTACTATCCCGTCGAGGTGGGGTGGGCCACTATGACCACCGACGGGATAGTACGTCATACGCGATCGGCCGCGCTCACGGGGGGAGCGCAGCCGATCGCGGCCGGGTGTCAGCTGCCTATCACAGCTGACATCCGGCACTATGTGCCAGGAGCGATCACGGACCGCTCCCGGCATATTAACCCCCGGCACACCGCGATCAAACATGATCGCGAGGTGACGGCGGTACAGGGAAGCATCGCGCAGGGAGGGGGCTCCCTGCGGGCTTCCCTGAGCCCCCCGCAGCAACGCGATGTGATCGCATTGCTGCGAGGGTCTCCGTACCTCCCTCCCTGCTCCAGGCCCGGATCCAAGATGGCCGCGGCATCCGGGTCCTGCAGGGAGGGAGGTGGCTTCACAGAGCCTGCTCAGAGCAGGCACTGTGAAGCCTGCAGTGCTGTAAGTCAGATCGGTGATCTGACAGAGTGCTGTGTGTTGTGAATTCTGTTGTCAAGCTCCCTCCTGTGGTCATGAATGGTACTTTGGCTGGTTCTGTCCATGGGCTTCCTCTGTTGGTTGTGAGTGGGGCTGCGGCTTCTGAGTTTCCTTCCAAAGGTGACGAAGTTAACTCGTTAGCTGGCTGCTCTATTTAACTCCACTTAGATCATTGCTAGTGTTGAGCAATACCGTCCGATACTTGAAAGTATCGGTATTGGATAGTATCGGCAGATACCCGAAAAGTATCGGATATCGCCGATACCGATATCCGATACCAATACAAGTCAATGGGACACCAAGAATCGGAAGGTATCCTGATGGTTCCCAGGGTCTGAAGGAGAGGAAACTCTCCTTCAGGCCCTGGGATCCATATTAATGTGTAAAATAAAGAATTAAAATAAAAAATATTGATATATTCACCTCTCCGGCGGCCCCTGGACATCACGCTGGTAACCGGCAGGCTTCTTTGTTTAAAATGAGCGCGTTTATGACCTGAGGAATGACGTCGCGGCTTCTGATTGGTCGCGTGCCGCCCATGTGACCGCCACGCGACCAATCAGAAGCCGCGACGCCATTCCTCAGGTCCTAAATTCCTAGAATGAGGAGTTTAGTGCCTCAGAATGACGTCGTGGCTTCTGATTGGTCTCGTGGCGGTCACATGGGCGGCAAGCGACCAATCAGAAGCCGCGACGTCATTCCTCAGGTCCTAAACACGCTCATTCTAGGAATTTAGGACCTGAGGAATGACGTCACAGCTTCTGATTGGTCGCGTGGTGGTCACATAGGCGGCACGCGACCAATCAGAAGCCGCGACGTCATTCCTCAGGTCCTAAACGCGCTCATTTTAAACAAAGAAGCCTGCCAGTTACCAGCTTGATGTCCAGGGGCCGCCGGAGAGGTGAATATATCAATATTTTTTATTTTAATTCTTTATTTTACACCTCACTATGGACCCGATACCACAAAAGTATCGGATCTCGGTATCGGAATTCCGATACCGCAAGTATCGGCCGATACCCGATACTTGCGGTATCGGAATGCTCAACACTAATCATTGCTCCATGCCACCTGTCAATGTTCCAGTATTGGTCTAGTTCACTCCTGGATCGTTCTTGTGACCTGTCTTCCCAGCAGAAGCTAAGTTCCTGCTGGTTTTTCTTTAGTTTGCTATTTTTCTGTCCAGCTTGCTATTTTGATTTTTGTCTTGCTTGCTGGAAGCTCTGGGACGCAGAGGGAGCGCCTACGCACCGTGAGTCGGTGCGGAGGGTCTTTTGCGCCCTCTGCGTGGTCTTTTTGTAGTTTTTTGTGCTGACCGCAAAGTTACCTTTCCTATCCTCAGTCTGTTCAGTAAGTCCGGCCTCACTTTGCTATATCTATTTCATCTCTGTGTTTGTATTTTCATCTTTACTCACAGTCATTATATGTGGGGGGCTGCCTTTTCCTTTGGGGAATTTCTCTGAGGCAAGGTAGGCTTATTTTTCTATCTTCAGGGCTAGCTAGTTCCTTAGGCTGTGTCGAGTTGCATAGGGAGCATTAGGAGCAATCCATGGCGATTTCTAGTGTGTGTGATGTTGTGAATTCTGTGGCTGAATTCACTCCTGTGGTCACAAGTGGTACTGCAGCTTCTGAGCTTCCTCCCTCAGGTGTTCTGGTGAGCTCGTTAACTGCTTCATTACTTAACTCCGCCTGATGCTGCTATCCTTGCTCCTTGTCAATGTTTCAGTGTTGGATCTGAGCTTCTCCTGATTGTTCCTGTGACCTGCTGCTCTGTATAGCTAAGTGCTTTTTGCTTTTTTGTTGCTTTTTTTCTGTCCAGCTTGTCTTTTGTTTTGCTGGAAGCTCTGAGACGCAAAGGGTGTACCGCCGTGCCGTTAGTTCGGCACGGTGGGTTTTTTTTTTTGCCCCCTTTGCGTGGTTTTGCTTTAGGGTTTTTTGTAGACTGCAAAGTTCGCTTTACTGTCCTCGCTCTGTCTAAGATTATCGGGCCCCACTTTGCTGAATCTATTTCATCCCTACGTTTTGTCTTTTCATCTTACTCACAGTCATTATATGTGGGGGGCTGCCTTTTCCTTTGGGGAATTTCTCTGGGGCAAGTCAGGCCTATTTTTCTATCTTCAGGCTAGCTAGTTTCTTAGGCTGTGCCGAGTTGCCTAGGTAGTTGTTAGGCGCAATCCACAGCCGCTTTTAGTTGTGTTTAGGATAGGATCAGGTGTGCAGTCTACAGAGTTTCCACGTCTCAGAGCTCGTTCTTGTATTTTTGGGTATTTGTCAGATCACTGTGTGCGCTCTGATCGCTAAGCACACTGTGTTTCTGGATTGCCTTCATAACACCTGTCATTAGCAAACATAACAGTACAAGGAGCCAGGATAGCAGCATCAGGCGGAGTTAAGTAATGAAGCAGTTAACGAGCTCACCAGAACACCTGAGGGAGGAAGCTCAGAAGCTGCAGTACCACTTGTGACCACAGGAGTGAATTCAGCCACAGAATTCACAACAGTATTTTCTCTTGCGCCAGGAGACCCTGCATTGAGTAGTGTCGATGCGTTTTTCCTGGCGCTCGGATTGCTGTACGATGAGCCTAATTCAGTGGATCAGGCTGAGAAAAATTTGCTGGCTTTGTGCCAGGGTCAGGATGATATAGAAGTATATTGTCAGAAATTTAGGAAATGGTCAGTACTCACTCAGTGGAATGAATCTGCGCTGGCAGCTTTGTTCAGAAAGGGTCTCTCTGAGGCTCTTAAGGAGGTCATGGTGGGATTTCCTATGCCTGCTGGTTTGAATGAGTCTTTGTCTTTGGCCATTCAGATCGGTCGACGCTTGCGCGAGCGTAAATCTGTGCACCATTTGGCGGTACTGCCTGAGGTTAAACCTGAGCCTATGCAGTGCGATAGGACTATGACTAGAGTTGAACGGCAGGAATACAGACGTCTGAATGGTCTGTGTTTCTACTGTGGTGATTCCACTCATGCTATTTCTGATTGTCCTAAGCGCACTAAGCGGTCCGCTAGGTCTGCCGTCATTGATACTGTACAGTCCAAATTCCTTCTGTCCATTACCTTGATATGCTCTTTGTCGTCGTTTTCTGTCATGGCGTTTGTGGATTCAGGCGCTGCCCTGAATCTGATGGATTTGGATTATGCTAAACGTTGTGGGTTTTTCTTGGAGCCTTTGCGGTGTCCTATTCCATTGAGAGGAATTGATGCTACACCTTTGGCCAAGAATAAACCTCAATACTGGGCCCAGCTGACCATGTGCATGGCTCCTGCACATCAGGAAGTTATTCGCTTTCTGGTGTTGCATAATCTGCATGATGTGGTCGTGTTGGGGTTGCCATGGCTACAAACCCATAATCCAGTATTGGATTGGAATTCCATGTCGGTATCCAGCTGGGGTTGTCAGGGGGTACATGGTGATGTTCCATTTTTGTCGATTTCGTCATCCACCCCTTCTGAGGTCCCAGAGTTCTTGTCTGATTATCAGGATGTATTTGAAGAGACCAAGTCCAATGCTCTACCTCCGCATAGGGATTGTGATTGTGCTATCAATTTTATTCCTGGTAGTAAATTCCCTAAAGGTCGATTATTTAATTTATCCGTGCCCGAACACGCCGCTATGCGCAGTTATGTGAAGGAATCCCTGGAGAAGGGACATATTCGCCCATCGTCATCACCACTGGGAGCAAGGTTCTTCTTTGTAGCCAAGAAGGATGGTTCGCTGAGACCGTGTATTGATTACCGCCTTCTTAATAAGATCACTGTTAAATTTCAGTATCCCTTGCCATTGTTATCTGACTTGTTTGCTCGGATTAAGGGGGCTAGTTGGTTCACTAAGATAGATCTTCGTGGTGCGTATAATCTGGTGAGAATCAGGCAAGGAGATGAATGGAAAACTGCATTCAATACGCCCGAGGGTCATTTTGAGTATCTAGTGATGCCGTTCAGACTTGCCAATGCTCCATCTGTGTTTCAGTCTTTTATGCATGACATCTTCCGTGAGTATCTGGATAAATTCCTGATTGTTTACTTGGATGACATTTTGATCTTCTCAGATGATTGGGAGTCTCAGGTGAAGCAGGTCAGAATGGTTTTTCAGGTCCTGCGTGCTAACTCTTTGTTTGTGAAGGGATCAAAGTGTCTCTTCGGTGTGCAGAAAGGTTTCATTTTTGGGGTTCATCTTTACCCCTTCTACTATCGAGATGGATCCAGTTAAGGTCCAAGCCATCCAGGATTGGATTCAGCCGACATCTCTGAAAAGTCTGCAAAAGTTCCTGGGCTTTGCTAATTTTTATCGTCGCTTCATCTGTAATTTTTCTAGCATTGCCAAACCATTGACCGATTTGACCAAGAAGGGTGCTGATTTGGTTAATTGGTCTTCTGCTGCTGTGGAAGCTTTTCAGGAGTTGAAGCGTTGTATTTGTTCTGCCCCTGTGTTGTGTCAGCCAGATGTTTCTCTTCCGTTCCAGGTCGAGGTTGATGCTTCTGAGATTAGAGCAGGGGCGGTTTTGTCACAGAGAGGTTCTGATTGCTCAGTGATGAAACTATGTGCTTTCTTTTCCAGGAAGTTTTCGCCCGCTGAGCGTAATTATGATGTGGGCAATCGAGAGTTGCTGGCCATGAAGTGGGCATTCGAGGAGTGGCGTCATTGGCTTGAAGGAGATAAGCATCGCGTGGTGGTATTGACTGATCATAAGAACTTGACTTATCTCGAGTCTGCCAAGCGCTTGAAATCTAGACAGGCCCGTTGGTCGTTATTTTTTGCCCGCTTCGACTTTGTGATTTCGTACCTTCCGGGCTCTAAAAATGTGAAGGCGGATGCTCTGTCTAGGAGTTTTGTGCCCGACTCTCCGGGTTTATCTGAGCCAGCGGGTATCCTCAAGGAAGGAGTCATTGTGTCTGCCATCTCCCCTGATTTGCGGCGGGTGCTGCAAAAATTTCAGGCGAATAAACCTGATCGTTGTCCAGCAGAGAAACTGTTCGTCCCTGATAGGTGGACTAATAAACTTATCTCTGAACTTCATTGTTCGGTGTTGGCTGGTCATCCTGGAATCTTTGGTACCAGAGAGTTAGTGGCTAGATCCTTCTGGTGGCCATCTCTGTCACGGGATGTACGTACTTTTGTGCAGTCCTGTGGGATTTGTGCTAGGGCTAAGCCCTGCTGTTCTCGTGCCAGTGGGTTGCTTTTGCCCTTGCCGGTCCCAAAGAGGCCTTGGACACATATTTCGATGGATTTCATTTCTGACCTTCCCGTTTCTCAAAAGATGTCAGTAGTGTTGAGCATTCCGATACCGCAAGTATCGGGTATCGGCCGATACTTGCGGTATCGGAATTCCGATACCGAGATCCGATACTTTTGTGGTATCGGGTATCGGTATCGGATACATAGAGATGTGTAAAATAAAGAATTAAAATAAAAAATATTGATATATTTACCTCTCCGGCGGCCCCTGGTGAGTCCGCGGGTAACCGGCAGGCTTCTTTGTTCAAAATCAGCGCTTTTAGGACCTGAGAATCACGTCCCGGCTTCTGATTGGTCGCGGGCCGCCCATGTGACCGCCACGCGACCAATCACAAGCCGCGACGTCACCGCAAGCTATTAGCGCGCTCATTTTTGAAAAATGAGCACGTTAATGACTTTCAAAGACGTAGCGGCTTGTGATTGGTCGCGTGGCCGCGACCAATCACAAGCCGCGACGTCACCGCAAGCTATTAACGCGCTCATTTTTAAAAATGAGCGCGTTAATGGCTTTCAAAGACGTAGCGGGTTGTGATTGGTCGCGTGGCCGCGACCAATCACAAGCCGCGACGTCACCGCAAGCTATTAACGCGCTCATTTTTAAAAATTAGCGCGTTAATGGCTTTCAAAGACGTAGCGGGTTGTGATTGGTCGCGCGGCCGCGACCAATCACAACCCGCTACGTCTTTGAAAGCCATTAACGCGCTCATTTTTAAAAATGAGCGCGTTAATAGCTTGCGGTGACGTCGCGGCTTGTGATTGGTCGCGGCCACGCGACCAATCACAACCCGCTACGTCTTTGAAAGCCATTAACGCGCTCATTTTTAAAAATGAGCGCGTTAATAGCTTGCGGTGACGTCGCGGCTTGTGATTGGTCGCGGCCACGCGACCAATCACAAGCCGCTACGTCTTTGAAAGTCATTAACGTGCTCATTTTTCAAAAATGAGCGCGCTAATAGCTTGCGGTGACGTCGCGGCTTGTGATTGGTCGCGTGGCGGTCACATGGGCGGCCCGCGACCAATCAGAAGCCGGGACGTGATTCTCAGGTCCTAAAAGCGCTGATTTTGAACAAAGAAGCCTGCCGGTTACCCGCGCTGAGTTCAGGGGCCGCCGGAGAGGTAAATATATCAATATTTTTTATTTTAAGTCTTTATTTTACACATCCCTATGGATCCCAGGGCCTGAAGGAGAGTTTCCTCTCCTTCAGACCCTGGGAACCATGAGAATACCTTCCGATACTTGATGTCCCATTGACTTGTATTGGTATCGGATATCGGTATCGGCGATATCCGATATTTTTCGGGTATCGGCCGATACTATCCGATACCGATACTTTCAAGTATCGGACGGTATCGCTCAACACTAGATGTCATTCATTTGGGTGGTCTGTGATCGCTTTTCTAAAATGGTCCATCTGGTGCCCTTGGCTAAATTGCCTTCCTCCTCTGATTTGGTACCTTTGTTCTTTCAGCATGTGGTTCGGTTGCATGGCATTCCTGAGAATATTGTTTCTGACAGAGGTTCCCAGTTTGTGTCAAGGTTTTGGCGAGCCTTTTGTGGTAGGATGGGCATTGACCTATCCTTTTCCTCGGCTTTCCATCCTCAGACTAATGGCCAGACCGAACGAACCAATCAGACCTTGGAAACATATCTGAGATGTTTTGTTTCTGCAGACCAGGATGATTGGGTGTCCTTTTTGCCGTTGGCTGAGTTCGCCCTTAATAATCGGGCCAGCTCGGCTACCTTGGTTTCTCCATTTTTTTGCAATTCTGGGTTCCATCCTCGTTTCTCTTCAGGACAGGTTGAGTCTTCGGACTGTCCTGGTGTGGATTCTGTGGTGGATAGGTTGCAGCAGATCTGGACTCAGGTAGTGGACAATTTGATCTTGTCCCAGGAGAAAGCTCAACTTTTCGCTAATCGCAGACGCCGTGTGGGTCCCCGACTTCGTGTTGGGGATCTGGTTTGGTTATCTTCTCGTCATATTCCTATGAAGGTTTCCTCTCCTAAATTTAAACCTCGTTTTATTGGTCCGTATAGGATTTCTGAGGTTCTCAATCCTGTGTCTTTTCGTTTGACCCTCCCAGACTCCTTTTCCATACATAATGTATTCCATAGGTCGTTGTTGCGGAGATACGTGGCACCTATGGTTCCATCTGTTGAGCCTCCTGCCCCGGTTTTGGTGGAGGGGGAATTGGAGTATATTGTGGAGAAGATTTTGGATTCTCGTGTTTCTAGACGGAAACTCCAGTATCTGGTTAAATGGAAGGGTTATGCTCAGGAAGATAATTCCTGGGTTTTTGCCTCTGATGTTCATGCTTCCGATCTTGTTCGTGCCTTTCATGCGGCTCATCCTGGTCGGCCTGGGGGCTCTGGTGAGGGTTCGGTGACCCCTCCTCAAGGGGGGGGTACTGTTGTGAATTCTGTGGCTGAATTCACTCCTGTGGTCACAAGTGGTACTGCAGCTTCTGAGCTTCCTCCCTCAGGTGTTCTGGTGAGCTCGTTAACTGCTTCATTACTTAACTCCGCCTGATGCTGCTATCCTTGCTCCTTGTCAATGTTTCAGTGTTGGATCTGAGCTTCTCCTGATTGTTCCTGTGACCTGCTGCTCTGTATAGCTAAGTGCTTTTTGCTTTTTTGTTGCTTTTTTTCTGTCCAGCTTGTCTTTTGTTTTGCTGGAAGCTCTGAGACGCAAAGGGTGTACCGCCGTGCCGTTAGTTCGGCACGGTGGGTTTTTTTTTTGCCCCCTTTGCGTGGTTTTGCTTTAGGGTTTTTTGTAGACTGCAAAGTTCGCTTTACTGTCCTCGCTCTGTCCTAGAATATCGGGCCCCACTTTGCTGAATCTATTTCATCCCTACGTTTTGTCTTTTCATCTTACTCACAGTCATTATATGTGGGGGGCTGCCTTTTCCTTTGGGGAATTTCTCTGGGGCAAGTCAGGCCTATTTTTCTATCTTCAGGCTAGCTAGTTTCTTAGGCTGTGCCGAGTTGCCTAGGTAGTTGTTAGGCGCAATCCACAGCCGCTTTTAGTTGTGTTTAGGATAGGATCAGGTGTGCAGTCTACAGAGTTTCCACGTCTCAGAGCTCGTTCTTGTATTTTTGGGTATTTGTCAGATCACTGTGTGCGCTCTGATCGCTAAGCACACTGTGTTTCTGGATTGCCTTCATAACACCTGTCATTAGCAAACATAACAGTGTGATAGGATTAGGGATTGCGGTCAGCAGAGTTCCCACGTCTCAGAGCTCATCCTATATTATTTGTAACTATCAGGTCATTCCGTGTGCTCTTAACCACCAGGTCCATTATTGTCCTGACCACCAGGTCATAACAGTACAGGTGGCCCAAAGTATGAATGCATCTCAATAGAGGGATAAGAGAAGTTCTGAGTCCATTTTTTTTTCTTTGCAGTGTGTTTTGTCTCTCTTTTCCCCTTTACCTCAGGGTGGTTCAGGATACAGGTGTAGATATGGACATTCAAGGTCTGTCCTCTTGTATGAATAATCTCACTGCAAGGGTACAAAACATTCAAGATTTTGTGGTTCGGAATCCGATGTTAGAGCCTAGGATTCCTATTCCTGATTTGTTTTTTGGGGATAGATCTAAGTTTCTGAATTTCAAAAATAATTGTAAATTGTTTCTTGCTTTGAAACCTCGCTCCTCAGGTGACCCTGTTCAACAAGTGAAAATCATTATTTCTTTGTTACGTGGCGACCCTCAAGACTGGGCATTTTCCCTTGCGCCAGGAGATCCGGCATTGCGTGATGTTGATGCGTTTTTTCTGGCGCTCGGATTGCTTTATGATGAACAAAATTCAGTGGATCAGGCACAGAAAATCTTGCTGGCTCTGTGTCAGGGTCAGGATGAGGTAGAGATATATTGTCAGAAGTTTAGGAAGTGGTCTGTACTCACTCAGTGGAATGAATGTGCCCTGGCAGCAATTTTCAGAAAGGGTCTCTCTGAAGCCCTTAAGGATGTCATGGTGGGATTTCCCATGCCTGCTGGTCTGAATGAGTCTATGTCTTTGGCCATTCAGATCGATCGACACTTGCGTGAGCGTAAAGCTGTGCACCATTTGGCGGTATTATCTGAGCATAGACCTGAGCCTATGCAATGTGATAGGACTTAGACCAGAGCTGAACGGCAAGAACACAGACGTCAGAATGGGCTGTGTTTTACTGTGGTGATTCCACTCATGCTATCTCCGATTGTCCTAAGCGCACTAAGCGTTTCGCTAGGTCTGCCACCATTGGTACGGTACAGTCGAAATTTCTTTTGTCCGCTACTCTGATTTGCTCTTTGTCATCCTATTCTGTTATGGCATTTGTGGATTCAGGCGCTGCCCTGAATTTGATGTACTTGGAGTTTGCTAGGCGCTGTGGTTTTTTCTTGGAGCCCTTGCAGTATCCTATTCCATTGAGAGGAATTGATGCTACGCCTTTGGCCAAGAATAAGCCTCAGTACTGGACCCAATTGACCATGTGCATGTCTCCTGCATATCAGGAGGATATTCACTTTTTGGTGTTGCATAATCTGCATGATGTGGTCGTTTTGGGGTTGCCATGGCTACAGGTCCATAATCCAGTATTGGATTGGAAATCAATGTCTGTGTCCAGCTGGGGTTGTCAGGGGGTACATGGTGATGTTCCATTTTTGTCTATTTCGTCATCCACCCCTTCTGAAGTCATGGAGTTTTTGTCGGATTACCGGGATGTATTTGATGAGCCCAAATCCAGTGCCCTACCTCCTCATAGGGATTGCGATTGTGCTATCAATTTGATTCCTGGTAGTAAGTTTCCTAAGGGCCGACTGTTCAATTTATCTGTGCCAGAGCACGCCGCTATGCGGAGTTATGTAAAGGAATCCTTGGAGAAGGGTCATATTTGCCCGTCGTCGTCACCATTGGGAGCAGGGTTCTTTTTTGTGGCCAAGAAGGATGGTTCTATGAGACCTTGTATTGATTACCACCTTCCTAATAAGATCACTGTCAAATTTCAGTATCTTTTGCCGCTGCTGTCTGATTTGTTTGTTCGGATTAAGGGGGCTTGTTGGTTCACCAAGATAGATCTTCGTGGTGTGTATAATCTTGTGCGTATTAAACAGGGCGATGAGTGGAAAACAGCATTTAATACGCCCGAGGGCCATTTTGAGTACCTGGTTATGCCATCCGGGCTTTCCAATGCTCCATCAGTATTTCAGTCCTTTATGCATGACATCTTCCGAGAGTACCTGGATAAATTCCTGATTGTATATTTGGATGATATTTTGGTCTTTTCGGATGATTGGGAGTCTCACGTGAAGCAGGTCAGAATGGTGTTCAGGGTCCTTCGTGCGAATTCTTTGTTTGTGAAGGGGTCAAAGTGTCTCTTTGGAGATTAAAAGGTTTCATTTTTGGGTTTCATTTTTTCCCCTTCTACTATCGAGATGGACCCTGTTAAAGTCCAGGCCATTTATGATTGGACTCAGCCGACATCTGTGAAGAGTCTGCAAAAGTTCCTGGGCTTTGATAATTTTTATCGTCTCTTCATCATTAATTTTTCTAGTGTTGCTAAACCGTTGACTGATTTGACCAAAAAGGGTGCTGATGTGGTCAATTGGTCTTCTGCGGCTGTGGAAGCTTTTCAGGAGTTAATGCGTCGTTTTTCTTCTGCCCCTGTGTTGTGCCAGCCAGATGTTTCGCTCCCGTTTCAGGTCGAGGTTGATGCTTCTGAGATTGGAGCAGGGGCTGTTTTGTCGCAAAGAAGTTCTGATGGCTCGGTGATGAAACCATGTGCCTTCTTTTCTAGAAAGTTTTTGCCTGCTGAGCGCAAATATGATGTTGGCAATCGAGAGTTGTTGGCCATGAAGTGGGCATTCGAGGAGTGGCGTCATTGGCTTGAAGGAGCCAAGCATCGCGTGGTAGTCTTGATGGATCACAAGCATTTGACTTATCTCGAGTCCGCCAAACGGTTGAATCTTAGACAGGCTCATTGGTCGCTATTTTTCTCCCACTTTGATTTTGTGGTTTCGTACCTTCCAGGCTCTAAGAATGTGAAGGCTGATGCCCTGTCAAGGAGTTTTGTGCCCGACTCTCCGGGTAATCCTGAGCCGGCGGGTATTCTCAAAGAGGGGGTAATTTTGTCTGCCATCTCCCCTGATTTGCGGCAGGTGCTGCAAAAATTTCATGCTGATAGACCTGACTGTTGCCCAGCGGAGAAACTGTTTGTCCCTGATAAATGGACTAGTAGAGTTATCTCTGAGGTTCATTGTTCGGTGTTGGCTGGTCATCCTGGAATCTTTGGTACCAGAGATTTGGTGGCTAGATCCTTTTGGTGGCCGTCTTTGTCGCGGGATGTGTGTTCTTTTATGCAGTCCTGTGGGACTTGTGCTCGGGCTAAGCCCTGCTGTTCTCGTGCCAGTGGGTTGCTTTTGCCCTTGCCGGTCCCGAAGAGGCCCTGGACGCATATCTCTATGGATTTTATTTCGAATCTCCCTGTCTCTCAAAAGATGTCGGTCATTTGGGTGGTTTGTGATCGCTTTTCTAAGATGGTCCATTTGGTACCCTTGTCTAAATTGCCTTCCTCCTCTGATTTGGTGCCATTGTTTTTCCAGCATGTGGTTCGTTTACATGGCATTCCGGAGAACATCGTTTCGGACAGAGGTTCCCAGTTTGTTTCGAGGTTTTGGCGAGCCTTTTGTGCTAGGATGGGCATTGATTTGTCTTTTTCCTCGGCTTTCCATCCTCAGACAAATGGCCAAACCGAACGAACTAATCAGACTTTGGAAACATATCTGAGATGCTTTGTTTCTGCTGATCAGGATGATTGGGTGTCCTTTTTGCCTTTGGCTGAGTTCGCCCTTAATAATCGGGCCAGCTCGGCTACTTTGGTTTCGCCGTTTTGCTGCAATTCGGGTTTCCATCCTCGTTTCTCTTCAGGGCAGGTTGAGTCTTCGGACTGTCCTGGTGTAGATACTGTGGTGGACAGGTTGCAGCAGATTTGGACTCATGTGGTGGACAATTTAACAATGTCCCAGGAGAAGGCTCAACGTTTCGCTAACCGCTGGCACTGTGTGGGTCCCCGACTTCGTGTTGGGGATTTGGTTTGGTTGTCATCTCGTTATGTTCCTATGAAGGTTTCCTCTCCTAAGTTTAAGCCTCGTTTCATTGGTCCGTATAAGATTTCTGAGGTTCTCAATCCTGTGTCGTTTCGTTTGACCCTTCCAGCTTCTTTTGCCATCCATAATGTATTCCATAGGCCGTTGTTGCGGAGATACGTGGCGCCTGTGGTTCCATCCATTGATCCTCCTGCCCCGGTGTTGGTTGAGGGGGAGTTGGAGTATGTGTGGAGAAGATTTTGGATTCTCGTATTTCGAGATGGAAACTCCAGTACCTGGTCAAGTGGAAGGGTAATGGTCAGGAAGATAATTCCTGGGTCTTTGCCTCCGATGTTCATGCTGCCGATCTGGTTCGTGCCTTTCATTTGGCTCGTCCTGGTCAGCCTGGGGGCTCTGGTGAGGGTTCGGTGACCCCTCCTCAAGGGGGGGGGTACTGTTGTGAATTCTGTTGTCAAGCTCCCTCCTGTGGTCATGAATGGTTCTTCGGCTGGTTCTGTCCATGGGCTTCCTCTGTTGGTTGTGAGTGGGGCTGCTGCTTCTAAGTTTCCTTCCACAGGTGACGAGGTGAATTCGTTAGCTGGCTGATCTATTTAACTCCACTTAGATCATTGCTCCATGCCACCTGTCAATGTTCCAGTATTGGTCTAGTTCACTCCTGGTGGGGCTGCCTTTTCCTTTGGGGAATTTCTCTGAGGCAAGGTAGGCTTATTTTTCTATCTTCAGGGCTAGCTAGTTCCTTAGGCTGTGTCGAGTTGCATAGGGAGCTTTAAGAGCAATCCACGGCTATTTCTAGTGTGTGTGATAGGATTAGGGATTGCGGTCAGCAGAGTTCCCACGTCTCAGAGCTCGTCCTATATTATTTGTAACTATCAGGTCATTCCGTGTGCTCTTAACCACCAGGTCCATTATTGTCCTTACCACCAGGTCATAACAGCTGTGCAAACCACCGATCTGTGATGTCCCCACCTGGGACAAAGTAAAAAAGTAAAAAAAAAAATTTCCAAATGTGTAAAAAAAAATATATATATTCCTAAATAATGAGAAAAAAATATTATTCCCATAAATACATAATTTTCTTTATCTAAATAATAAAAAAAAAACAATAAAAGTACACATATTTAGTATCGCCACATCCGTAACGGCCCGACCTATAAAACTGGCCCACTAGTTAACCCCTTCAGTAAACACCGTAAGAAAAAAAAAAAAGAGGCAAAAAACAACGCTTTATTATCATGCCACCGAACAAAAAGTGGAATAATTCGCGATCAAAAAGACAGATATAAATAACCATGGTACTGCTGAAAATGTCATCTTGTCCCGCAAAAAACGAGCCACAATACAGCATTATCAGCAAAAAAATAAAAAAGTTATCGTCCTGAGAATAAAGCGATGCAAAAATAATTATTTTTCTATAAAATAGTTTTTATCGTATAAAAGCGCCAAAACATAAAAAAAGATAAAAATGAGGTATCGCTGTAATCGTACTGACCCGAAGAATAAAACTGCTTTATCAATTTTACCAAATGCGTAATGGTATAAACGCCTCCCCCAAAAGAAATTCATGAATAGCTGGTTTTTGGTCATTCTGCCTCACAAAAATCAGATCAAAAAATGTCACGTGCCCGAAAATGTTATCAATAAAAACGTCAACTCGTCCCGCAAAAAACAAGACCTCACATGACTCTGTGGACCAAAATGTGGAAAAATTATAGCTCTCAAAATGTAGCAACACAAAAAATATTTTTTGCAATAAAAAGCGTCTTTCAGTGTGTGACAGCTGCCAATCATAAAAATCCGCTAAAAAAAACGCTATAAATAGTAAATCAAACCCCCTTCATCAGCCCCTTAGTTAGGGAAAAATTAAAAAATTTAAAAAATGTATTCATTTCCATTCTCCCATTAGGGCTAGGGTTAGGGTTAGCGCTAGGGTTAGGGCTAGGGTGTTAGGAGTCGAGTTTCCTCTGCTGCACTGGGGGAATCTCGATCCGTCTCCGCTGCGGTCTCCCATTCTTCTCCAGCCGCAGTGGAGTCTGCTCAGCAGGGTCATCAATCCCAGCGTCTCGCTCATTCTGACTCTGTGCGAAGAGTTACTGCTGCTTTTCCTGCTTCTGCTATTGAATCCAGTGCTGGGCAGCGGCGAGTGGGCTTTCTGGATCTAAGTCCTGCATTTCTCTGTCTGAGCATGCCCAGGGCAGGATCTCCCGTTGGAGATCGAGGGTCACATGCTCAGGTATTGCAGCACATCCCATAGGTCCTCTTGGCAGGTCCGGGTAGGGCAAAACTTCTGGAGCTGCTTCCTGTGCTGCTACTATATAAACTGCGCATGACCGCACGGCCATGCGCTAGTATTGTCTTGTAAATATGTGTGTGTGTTGTGAGTGAAAGTCGCTCTTTAAATACCCTCCCTATTGAATGTCTGTTCGCGGAAGATGTATGTTTGCTATCTAGCGCCCGACTTATCGAACAGCACGAAACACACATTACAGCTACCAGTTGCTGTGTCTGCCAGTACGGCGCCGTGCGCTTGCTCTGCGCTTTCCTGACCCAAGCCTGGGTGGTTAGTGGCATCCGTCAGTGCGGCACCGCACGCACTCTTGTGCCTTTATATTATTATTTATGTTCCTCTGATACACCCAGTTGCGGTGTTGTGCCAGCAAGTGTCTAATCGGACTTCAATCCTGTGTAGGGGTTGAGTCCGCTGACTTCTTGCTCACGCTTTATGTGCGGTACTGCGGTCCTGTGACGCAACAGGATCGCTTCCTTCACGCAGGGTGAAGTTAACCCATGTGAGTATACTTAGTACCACCATATAGTCCGTCTTACTAGCAGCAGGGTCTTTTACCTGCACGGTGGACCTCGGACTGCGAACGCACCTAGTTTCTTATTATCTATACTTGGTGCGTTCCGCCGGTTCTTAACATAGGGTTAGGGCTAGGGCTAGAGATAGGGCTAGGGTTAGGGTTAGGGCTAGGGCTAGGGTTAGGGTTAGGGCTAGGGTTAGGGCTAGGGTTAGGGCTAGGGTTAGGGTTAGGGCTAGGGTTAGGGCTAGGGCTACAGTTAGGGTTGGGGCTAAAGTTAGGGTTAGGGATGGGGCTAAAGTTACGGTTAAGGTTTAGATTACATTTACAGTTGGGAATAGGGTTGGGATTAGGGTTAGGTGTGTGTCTGGGTTAGAGGTGTGGTTAGGGTTTCTGTTGGGATTAGGGTTAGGGGGGTGTTTGGATTAGGGTTTCAGTTATAATTGGGGGGTTTCCACTGTTTAGGCACATCGGGGGCTCTCCAAACGCGACATGGCGTCCGATCTCAATTCCAGCCAATTCTGCGTTGAAAATGTAAAACATTGCTTCTTCCCTTCCAAGCTCTCCCGCGCACCCAAACAGGCGTTTACCCCAACATATGCAGTATCAGCGTACTCAGGACAAATTGGACAACAACTTTTGGGGTCAAATTTCTCCTCTTACCCCCGGGAAAATGCAAAACTGGGGGCTAAAAAATAATTTTTGGGGCAAAGTTTTTTTTTTTTATTTTCACGGCTCTGCGTTACAAACTGTAGTGAAACACTTGAGGGTTCAAAGCTCTCACAGCACATCTAGATAAGTTCCTTAGGGGGTCTAGTTTCCAAAATGGTGTCACTTGTGGGGGTTTCTACTGTTTAGGTACATTAGGGGCTCTGCAAACGCAATGTGACACCTGCAGACCATTCCAAATAAGTCTGCATTCCAAATGGAGCTCCTTCCCTTCCGAGCCCTCCCATGCGCCCAAACGGTGGTTTCCCCCCCCCCCCACATATGGGGTATCAGAGCACTCAGGACAAATTGGACAACAAATTTTGGTGGCCCACTAGTTAACCCCTTCAGTAAACACCGTAAGAAAAAAAAAAAAAACGAGGCAAAAAACAACGCTTTATTATCATACCGCCGAACAAAAAGTGGAATAACACGCAATCAAAAAGACAGATAAAATAGCCATGATACCACTGAAAACGTCATCTTGTCCTGCAAGAAACGAGCCGCCATACAGCATCATCAGCAAAAAAATAAAAAAGTTATAGTCCTGAGAATAAAGCAATGCAAAAATAATTATTTTTTCTATAAAATAGTTTTTATCGTATAAAAGCGCCAAAACATAAAAAAATGATATAAATGAGGTATCGCTGTAATCGTACTGACCCGAAGAATAAAATTGCTTTATCAATTTTACCATAAGCATAACGGTATAAACGCATCCCCCAAAAGAAATTCATGAATAGCTGTTTTTTGGTCATTCTGCCTCACAAAAATTGGAATAAAAAGCGATCAAAAAATGTCACAAGCCCGAAAATGTTACCAATAAAAACGTCAACTCATCCTGCAAAAAACAAGATGTCACATGACTCTGTGGACCAAAATGTGGAAAAATTACAGCTCTCAAAATGTGGTAACGCAAAAAATATTTTTTGCAATAAAAAGCGTCTTTCAGTGTGTGACGGCTGCCAATCATAAAAATCCGCTAAAAAACCCACTATAAATAGTAAATCAAACCCCCCTTCATCACCCCCTTAGTTAGGGAAAAATTAAAAAATGTAAAAAATGTATTTATTTCCATTCTCCCACTAGGGCTAGGGTTAGGGTTAGGGCTAGGGTTAGGGCTACAGTTAGGGTTGGGGCTAAAGTTAGGGTTAGGGTTGGGGCTAAAGTTACAGTTAGGGTTTAGATTACCGTGAAGCACCAGAAGGGTTGATAAACTTCTTGAATGTGGTTTTGAGCATCTTGAGGGGTGCAGTTTTTAGAATGGTGTCAAACTTGGGTATTTTCTATCATATAGACCCCTCAAAATGACTTCAAATGAGATGTGGTCCCTAAAAAAAAAATGGTGTTGTAAAAACGAGAATTTGCTGGTCAACTTTTAACCCTTATAACTCCCTAACAAAAAAAAAATGTTGGTTCCAAAATTGTGCTGATGTAAAGTAGACATGTGGGAAATGTTACTTATTAAGTATTTTGTGTGACATATCTCTGTGATTTAATTGCATAAAAATTCAAAGTTGGAAAATTGCGAAATTTTCATAATTTTTGCCAAATTTCCATTTTTTTCACAAATAAACGCAGGTAATATCAAATAAATTTTTACCACTATCATGAAGTACAATATGTCCCGAGAAAACAATCTCAGAATCACTGGGATCCGTTGAAGCGTTCCAGAGTTATAACCTCATAAAGGGACAGTGGTCAGAATTGTAAAAATTGGCCCGGTCATTAACGTGCAAACCACCCTTGGGGGTAAAGGGGTTAAAATACTTTTTAATAATGTGTGTGTGTTTTTTTAACCCTTTCATACAATTGGATTAATAATGGATAGGTGTCAGAATTGACGCCTCTCCATTATTAATCTGGCTTAATGTCCCCATGACATTAACCCTTCACTACCCCATATCCCACCGCTATACGGGAATGGGAAGAGAGTGGCCAAGTGCCAGAATAGGCGCATCTTACAGATGTGCATTTTCTGGGGTGGCTGGGGGCAGATGTTTTTAGCCGGAGGGGAATTAATAACCATGGACCCTCTCCAGGCTATTAATATCTGCCCTCAGTCACTGGCTTTACTACTCTGGCGGAGAAAATTTTTTCTGCGATTTAACCCTTAAACTTAATAGCTAGAGCGCCGAAATTTTGCACATACACACTACTAACATTAGTAGTGTGTAATATGCAAAAAAAAGGGGGATATGACATGGTTTACAGTATGTAAACCATGTCTCATATCATGTCGGGTTTAGGCAGGAGAAATAAAAAACCGGTAATTGAATTATTATTCTGAATAATCGCGCTGAAGTACATATAAAAAAAAAAATTCCCATTGACTTGCATTGGGTTTCGTGTTTCGGCCGATCCCCGACCCCGCCTTTTCAATAAGATTGGCCGATTTCACTCGACCCGACTTTTAAGAAAGTCGGGTTTTGCAAAACCCAACTCGACCTCAAAAAATGAAAAGTCGCTCAACCCTACTCAGCACAGATTGGGTATAAATTAGGAGGTTTTCTCTATTGCTTCTCCTGCTATTTTTTTGTGTGTTCCCCTTCCCAGCACTCTTCCTATTTTGCTATTTTTAAGGTCTTAATTTTCCACATATACTTAAGATCTTTTTGGTTTCCTTTTTTTTCTTTCATCCTTTTTGTATGACTGTGTGAATCGGTCTTTAACCCCCTGCCTCACCCTCTGTCTGTTGCACCACGTTCTGGTGTTTTTGTTTTGGATTACGCTCTGTTTAAAGTTGAGGGTGCAATTAAAAACACTCTGGGAAAGTCAAAGTTTAGTAGGGCGCTATTGGGTTATTTTAGTGTGCCAACCTCCGCTGTCAGGTAGGGTCAAATCAGGATAGAGTTGGGATTTGTCTAGTCTGTAAAGGAACCTGTGGTGCATAGATTGAACATCTCCCCTGGTT